>NC_091374.1:15961655-16069155 GCF_038502225.1 Cherax quadricarinatus
TCACCAACATCAAGGAACCTTCCTTGAGGGGTGACAATCCTGAGTGCGTTCAGAAAACCTTCGCAGACGATGCAACATCCCCCCAATGAAAAGCAGGGGTGTCACTAGCCCGTTAAGAGACCATACAATAAGTGTCAGGGGCCCGAGACTGTTCAACTGCCTCCCAGCACACATAAGGGGGATTACCAACAGACCCCTGGCAGTCTTCAAGCTGGCACTGGACAAGCACCTAAAGTCGGTTCCTGATCAGCCGGGCTGTAGCTCGTACGTTGGTTTGCGTGCAGCCAGCAGTAACAGCCTGGTTGATCAGGCTCTGATCCACCAGGAGGCCTGGTCACACACCGGGCCGCGGGGGCGTTGACCCCCGGAACTCTCTCCAGGTAAACTCCAGGTAAACACACACGTTAAGTTCCACTAACAAGGATACTACTCGCTCTTATATTAACTATATCCAAACTTAATTAAGTTCCATCAGTATGGATATCACTCTCACTGCTATGTAATTACACTATGGTACAATACCAGAGTTTTGGTCACATAAACAAAGACACGAGCGTCCACTACGACACAAACTGGATTACTAAGTGTTGCCGCCTGCCGGGGCAGCCACCCTCTCTCGTGGGCACGTTGACGCTGCCCCAACCACCTCCCTAAATACCCAACTAGTGGTTACCGGTCCCCACTAATTATTGTTATTAGAATCAAGGGGAAGCGCTAAACCCGTAGGATTATACAGCTCCTGTGGGGGAGGGGGCGTGGAAGGTATTCAGGGTTAATTCAGGGAACTGGAGCATAGATCCAATTCCCGAGATCAAGAGCCCCTCACCAGCGTCAAGGAACCTTCCTTAAGGGGATTATTATCAGTATTAATTATTAACTAATTATTATTTACTTATTAGCTAATTACTATTTACTTTATTATTATAATTAATTACTTATTACTATTATTATAATTAACTATTATGTTTATTAATTAGTTATTAACTATTAATTTCTTATTAACTAATTATTATTTTTATTATTGGTTTTATTGCTGACAGGTAAACGCTGAAGCTTGTGGAAGACGGTCAGGTTTGATCCAGAGGGAGAGAGTGGGAAACTCCAATACCTTGGATCTAGAGCTGTAGAAATAATGGCATTTATATGCTACTGAATGCTGGCCGTTTCTAATCTTAATTACAGTTAGACGAGCGTTCACACACACACACACACACACATACACACACACACACACACACACACACACACACACACATATACACATACACACACACAAACTGGCTGGAAAACCAGTACAATAAATGATGGACTATGTGACAACAAAATGCAAGGAGGCAGAGAGGTTTGTTCCCAAGGGAAACAGAAATAATGGGAAGACCAGAACGAGTCCTTGGTTCACCCAAAGGTGAAGGGAGGCAAAAACTAGGTGTACTAGAGAATGGAAAAGGTACAGAAGCAGAGAACTCAGGAAAATAAAGAGATTATCCGAAGAGCCAGAAACGAATGTGCACAGATAAGAAGGGAGGCTCAGAGACAATATGAAAATGACATAGCATCGAAAGTCAAGTCTGACCCGAAGCTGTTGTACAGCCACATCAGGAGGAAAACAACAGTCAAGGACCAGGTAATCAGACTGAGGAAGGATGGTGGGGAGTTAACAAGAAACGACCGGGAGGTATGACAGGAGCTCAACACGAGATTTAAAGAAGTATTTACAGTGGAAACCAGTAGGACTCCAGGAAATCAGAACAGGGGGGTACACCAGCAAGTGCTGGATGAGGTACACATAACCAAGGAGGAGGTGAAGAAGCTGCTATGTGAACTTGACACCTCAAAGGCGGTGGGGCCAGACATCTCTCCGTGGGTCCTTAGAGAGGGAGCAGAGATGCTGTGTGTGCCATTAAGATCTTCTTCACATCCATTGAAACTGGGCAACTCCCTGAGGTATGGAAGATGGCAAATGTAGTCCTAATTTTTAAAAAAGGAGACAGACATGAGGCATTAAACTACAGACCTGTGTCACTAACGTGTATAGTATGCATAGTCATGGAGAAGATCATCAGGAGGAGAGTGGTGGAGCACCTGGAAAGAAACAAGTGTATAATCGGCAACCAGCACGGTTTCAGGGAAGGTAAATCCTGTGTCACAAACCTACTGGAGTTTTATGACAAGGTGACAGAAGTAAGACAATAGAGAGAGGGGTGGATCGACTGCATTTTCTTGGACTGCAAGAAGGCCTTTCGACACAGTTCCTCACAGGAGGTTACTGCAAAAGCTAGAGGATCAGGCACACATAACAGGAAAAACACTGCAATGGATCAGAGAATACCTGATAGGGAGGCAACGAGTCATGGTACGTGACGAGGTGTCAGAGTGGGCGCCTGTGACAAGCGGGGTTCAACAGGGGTCAGTCCTAGGACTGACCTGGTTTTGTTTGCAGATGATGTGAAGTTAATGAGAAGAATCAAATAGGTCGAGGATCAGGCAGGGCTACAAAGAGACCTGGACAGGCTACAAGCCTGGTCCAGCAACTGGCTCCTTAAGTTTAACCCTGCCAAATGCAAAGTCATGAAGATTGGGGAAGGGCAAAGAAAATCACAGAAACAGTATAGTCTAGATGGCCAAAGACTGCAAGCCTCACTCACGGAAAAAGATCTGGGGGTGAGTATAACACCGAGCACATCTCCTGAGGCGCACATCAATCAGATAACTGCTGCAGCATATGGGCGCCTAGCAAACCTCAGAACAGCATTCCGACATCTTAATAAGGAATCATTCAGGACCCTGTACACCGTGTATGTTAGGCCCATATTGGAGTATGCGGCACCAGTTTGGAATTCACACCTAGCCAAGCACGTAAAGAAACTAGAGAAAGTGCAAAGGTTTGCAACAAGACTAGTCCCAGAGCTAAGAGGTATGTACTACGAGGAAAGGTTAAGGGAAATCAACCTGACGACACTGGAGGACAGGAGAGATAGGGGGGACATGATAACGACATACAAAATACTAAGAGGAAATAGACAAGGTGGACAAAGACGGGATGTTCCAGAGATGGGACACAGACACAAGAGGTCACAATTGGAAGTTGAAGACTCAGATGAATCAAAGGGATGTTAGGAAGTATTTCTTCAGTCATAGAGTAGTCAAGCCGTGGAATAGCCTAGAAAGTGAAATAGTGGAGGCGGGAACCATACATAGTTTTAAGGCGAGGTATGATAAAGCTCATGGAGCAGGGAGAGAGAGGACCTAGTAGCAATCAGTGAAGAGGCGGGGCCAGGAGCTATGAATCGACCCCTGCAACCACAAATAGACGAGTACACACACACACACACACACACACACACACACACACACACACACACACACACAAACACACACACACACACCACACACACACACACACACAAACACACAAACACACACACACACACACACACACAACACACACACACACACACACACACACACACACACACACACACACAGGCTGCAGACCTGGTCCAGCAATTGGCTCCTGGAGTTCAATCCCACCAGACGGAGTACAGTCTAGGGGGCCAGAGACTACAAACCTCACTCAAGGAAAAAGATCTTGGGGTGAGTATAACACCAGGCACATCTCCTGAAGCGCACATCAACCAAATAACTGCTGCAGCATATGGGCGCCTGGCAAACCTCAGAACAGCATTCCGACATCTTAATAAGGAATCGTTCAGGACCCTGTACACCGTGTACGTTAGGCCCATATTGGAGTATGCGGCACCAGTTTGGAACCCACACCTAGCCAAGCACGTAAAGAAACTAGAGAAAGTGCAAAGGTTTGCAACAAGAGTAGTCCCAGAGCTAAGAGGTATGTCCTACGAGGAGAGGTTAAGGGAAATCAACCTGACGACACTGGAGGACAGGAGAGATAGGGGGGACATGATAACGACATACAAAATACTGAGAGGAATTGACAAGGTGGACAAAGACAGGATGTTCCAGAGATTGGACACAGTAACAAGGGGACACAGTTGGAAGTTGAAGACACAGATGAATCACAGGGATGTTAGGAAGTATTTCTTCAGCCACAGGGTAGTCAGTAAGTGGAATAGTTTGGGAAGCGATGTAGTGGAGGCAGGATCCATACATAGCTTTAAGCAGAGGTATGATAAAGCTCACGGCTCAGGGAGAGTGACCTAGTAGCGATCAGTGAAGAGGCGGGGCCAGGAGCTCGGACTCGACCCCCGCAACCTCAACTAGGTGAGTACACACACAAGAGCTCCCTTGAAAATTAAACTTTTTCAAAAAAATTATTTTACACACTGATAGATGATTTTTTTTTTCACTCACAACGATACTAAAATTTTTATTTATGTACCAAAAATAACTCAGAAACCTATATATTTTTTTTTCCTTGTGCCCAGATCGAATATAGCAGAGTTATAGCATAATTTTTTTAAGCTGACTATTTGACAGAAAACGGCATTGATGAATAGGCCAAACTCACCTGTTCGTCTTATGGTATATATATATATATATATATATATATATATATATATATATATATATATATATATATATATATATATATATATATATATATATATATATATATATATGTCGTGCCGAATATGTAAAACTGGTCAATTAGCAAGAACTCATTTAAAATTAAGTCTTTTCTAAAATTTTCCCTTATACGTTTAAAGATACATTTTTTTCATTAATGTTAATGTAAAAATTTTTAATTTTGCTCCAAAAGAATCTTAGAAAACTTACCTAACCTTATTATAACAAGAACAATTTATTTTAGCTTCTCCCAACTAAATATATTTTATTTTTTGTTTACAATAATTTAATACTAAACAAGCACAGTGAAATATGTTCTTTTCGTTAGGTTCAGAATGATTTTGGCGAAAAAATTGCATACACAAATTTTCACTTGTCCTATATGGCAAGATGAGCGTTGCTATTTAAGCCAAGATCGCAAGTTCTGCCTATTCGGCACGACATATATATATATATATATATATATATATATATATAGTGAGAGAGAGAGAGAGAGAGAGAGAGAGAGAGAGAGAGAGGAGAGTACAAATGATTAGGCTCAAAACTGTTAGCACACTTCGTGAGTACACACGATTAGTAGACCTGATGCAAACATACGGTGAGTAAACAGAGCACACAGAGTGAACGGTGAGTAAATGCTGAGTACGCACTAAGTACACACAGTGAGTACACACGGGGAAGTGATGCTTCACAGGACCACAGCCATAACTTCCTCAGGCATGAATACTTTTAAGTGCTTTTCCATATATACACATAAAAAATGTATTTATACGTGATTGTAAGTTGTATCTTGATTTGTGTGTGTGTGTGTGTTGTGTGTGTGTTGTGTGTGTGTTGTGTGTGTGTGTGTGTTGTGTGTGTGTATGTGTGTGTGTTTGTGTGTATATGTTTGTGTGTGTGTATGTGTTTGTGTGTATATGTGTGTGTGTTTGTGTGTGTTTGTGTGTGTTTGTGTGTGTGTGTGTGTTTGTGTGTGTGTGTGTGTGTGTGTGTGTGTGTCTATGTGTGTGTGTGTGTGTGTCTGTATGTGTGTACTCACCTAGTTGTACTCACCTAGTTGAGGTTGCGGGGGTCGAGTCCGAGCTCCTGGCCCCGCCTCTTCACTGATCGCTACTAGGTCACTCTCCCTGAGCCGTGAGCTTTATCGTACCTCTGCTTAAAGCTATGTATGGATCCTGCCTCCACTACATCGCTTCCCAAACTATTCCACTTACTGACTACTCTGTGGCTGAAGAAATACTTCCTAACATCCCTGTGATTCATCTGTGTCTTTAGCTTCCAACTGTGTCCCCTTGTTACTGTGTCCAATCTCTGGAACATCCTGTTTTTGTCCACCTTGTCAATTCCTCTCAGTATTTTGTATGTCGTTATCATGTCCCCCCTATCTCTCCTGTCCTCCAGTGTCGTCAGGTTGATTTCCCTTAACCTCTCCTCGTAGGACATACCTCTTAGCTCTGGGACTAGTCTTGTTGCAAACCTTTGCACTTTCTCTAGTTTCTTTACGTGCTTGGCTAGGTGTGGGTTCCAAACTGGTGCCGCATACTCCAATATGGGCCTAACGTATACGGTGTACAGGGTCCTGAACGATTCCTTATTAAGATGTCGGAATGCTGTTCTGAGGTTTGCTAGGCGCCCATATGCTGCAGCAGTTATTTGGTTGATGTGCGCTTCAGGAGATGTGCCTGGTGTTATACTCACCCCAAGATCTTTTTCCTTGAGTGAGGTTTGTAGTCTCTGACCCCCTAGACTGTACTCCGTTTGCGGCCTTCTTTGCCCTTCCCCAATCTTCATGACTTTGCACTTGGTGGGATTGAACTCCAGGAGCCAATTGCTGGACCAGTTCTGCAGCCTGTCCAGATCCCTTTGTAGTTCTGCCTGGTCTTCGATCGAGTGTATTCTTCTCATCAACTTCACGTCATCTGCAAACAGGGACACCTCAGAGTCTATTCCTTCCGTCATGTCGTTCACAAATACCAGAAACAGCACTGGTCCTAGGACTGACCCCTGCGGGACCCCGCTGGTCACAGGTGCCCACTCTGACACCTCGCCACGTACCATGACTCGCTGCTGTCTTCCTGACAAGTATTCCCTGATCCATTGTAGTGCCTTCCCTGTTATCCCTGCTTGGTCCTCCAGTTTTTGCACCAATCTCTTGTGTGGAACTGTGTCAAACGCCTTCTTGCAGTCCAAGAAAATGCAATCCACCCACCCCTCTCTCTCTTGTCTTACTGCTGTCACCATGTCATAGAACTCCAGTAGGTTTGTGACACAGGATTTCCCGTCCCTGAAACCATGCTGGCTGCTGTTGATGAGATCATTCCTTTCTAGGTGTTCCACCACTCTTCTCCTGATAATCTTCTCCATGATTTTGCATACTATACATGTCAGTGACACTGGTCTGTAGTTTAATGCTTCATGTCTGTCTCCTTTTTTAAAGATTGGGACTACATTTGCTGTCTTCCATGCCTCAGGCAATCTCCCTGTTTCGATAGATGTATTGAATATTGTTGTTAGGGGTACACATAGCGCCTCTGCTCCCTCTCTCAATACCCATGGGGAGATGTTATCTGGCCCCATTGCCTTTGAGGTATCTAGCTCACTCAGAAGCCTCTTCACTTCTTCCTCGGTTGTGTGCACTGTGTCCAGCACTTGGTGGTGTGCCCCACCTCTCCGTCTTTCTGGAGTCCCTTCTGTCTCCTCTGTGAACACTTCTTTGAATCTCTTGTTGAGTTCTTCACATACTTCCCGGTCATTTCCTGTTGTCTCTCCTCCTTCCTTCCTTAGCCTGATTACCTGGTCCTTGACTGTTGTTTTCCTCCTGATGTGGCTGTACAACAGTTTCGGGTCAGATTTGGCTTTCGCTGCTATGTCATTTTCATATTGTCTTTGGGCCTCCCTTCTTATCTGTGCATATTCATTTCTGGCTCTACGACTGTTCTCCTTATTCTCCTGGGTCCTTTGCCTTCTATATTTCTTCCATTCCCTAGCACACTTGGTTTTTGCTTCCCTGCACCTTTGGGTAAACCATGGGCTCATCCTGGCTTTTTCATTACTCCTGTTACCCTTGGGTACAAACCTCTCCTCAGCCTCCTTGCATTTTATTGCTACATATTCCATCATCTCATTAACTGGTTTCCCTGCCAGTTCTCTGTCCCACTGAACCCCGTTCAGGTAGTTCCTCATTCCTGTGTAGTCCCCTTTCTTGTAGTTTGGCTTCATTCGTCCTGGCCTTCCTGCTTCTCCCTCCACTTGTAGCTCTACTGTGTATTCGAAGCTTACAACCACATGGTCACTGGCCCCAAGGGGTCTTTCATATGTGATGTCCTCGATATCTGCACTACTGAAGGTGAATACTAAGTCCAGCCTTGCTGGTTCATCCTCTCCTCTCTCTCTTGTAGTGTCCCTTACGTGTTGGTACATGAAGTTCTCCAGTACCACCTCCATCATCTTAGCCCTCCAAGTATCTTGGCCCCCATGTGGGTCCAAGTTCTCCCAATCTATCTCCTTGTGGTTAAAGTCACCCATGATCAGGAGCTTTGCCCTGCATGCATGAGCTCTTCTGGCCACTCTAGCTAGTGTGTCAACCATCGCTCTATTGCTCTCGTCGTACTCTTGCCTTGGCCTCCTGCTGTTCTGTGGTGGGTTATACATCACTGCTATTACCACCTTGGGACCTCCAGAGTGAAGTGTTCCCACTATGTAATCACTTTCTTCTCCGCTATCTTCTCTCTCCAGCTCATCAAAATTCCAGCGATTTTTGATCAGCAACGCCACTCCTCCACCCCCCCTGTTCCCTCTGTCTTTCCTCAGGATTTGGTATCCCGTTGGAAAGATGGCATCTGTTATCATACCTGTAAGCTTGGTTTCTGTGAGAGCTATGATGTCCGGTGATGCTTCTTTGACTCTTTCTTGCCACTCCTCCCACTTATTTGTTATTCCATCAGCGTTTGTGTACCATACCTTCAGTTTCCTTTCCAACACTGTGGTTTGGGGGGCCTGTGAGGGTGGGAGACCTGGTGGCATACTGTGGGGTTCTATAGCTTGGTGTTGGGTGGAGGCTGTGGGTATGGATTGTAGGGTGTGTTGGGATGGTGTGATAGGTTGTATGGTTCTGAGAGTAGTTGTGTGTGTGCTTGCCCTTGCTGTTCTGTCCTGCTCTGACAGACCTCTGCTGGTTCCCTCCTTGTCTCTTTTCCTAGCTCCTTTCGCTTTTTTGTCCTCTCCCTCAGCTGCTGTCGTTCTGATTTTGTTCTGTCTCTGTCTAGGAACACCCTCTTGTACTCTTCCGAGTATTTCAATCGTGGTTTCTCTTGGAGGATCCTGTTCCGCACTGTTTCCGTCCTGAGAATCAGCTTGATTGGTCGGTTTCTCACCTTCGAGTACCCCCCTATTCTCTGAAAATTTACAATCTCGTCCCTCTCTTCACCTATTTCTGTTATGATTTTCTCAATCTCCTTCCTTTCTTCCTGCTTCCTTTCAGTGTGTGTCCTTTCCTCTCTCTCCTGAAGCCCATGGATAAACACTGATTTTGCCCTTTCTTCCTCGCATTGCCTCACCCTCTGTGGCTCTGGATCCTGCCTGTATGTGGTCAGTTTCTCCCTTGATTTTTCCAGTGGCTCTTGATAGCCTTGTTGTGCCTCAGCATTCGACCTATCACCCTCTCCATCTGCAACCAGTTGATCTTCCCTTTCACTCCTTGGTCCTCCTTGGCAGATTGATGTGACCTTAGCATAATTCATAATTCCTTCCTTCCTGTTCAGCCTCGCAGCTTCATATGCTGTGTCTTCTCTGGTCACTGCCCCTGTAACTCGCTCCAGCCTATTTATCTCAACTTCTAGGACCCTTATCTTGGCTACTGCAGTTTCGACTTGTGCCTCCCAATTCTTTGTCTCCTTCTCCAACCACCTTTCCAATTTCACAGAGAGCTCTTTCTCCATTTTTTCAGAAAGCTCTCCTAATTTTCTCTCCCACTCTTGTTCCATCCTTTTCCACTGCTCCTCCATCCACTCCTCCCTACCCGAACCATTCTCATCTGATCCTTGGGTCCTGCGAGTCCCCACCATTTTTTTTTTTTTTTTTTTTTTTTTTTTTTTTTTTTTTTTTTTTTTTTTTTTTTAAGAGTAGGAGAGGGGAGAGTTAGAAGGGAAAATGGGGACGAGAGAGAGCAAGAGAGAGAGAGAGCAAGAGAGAGAGAGAGCAAGAGAAAGAGAGAGCAGGAGAGAGAGAGAGCAAGAGAGAGAGCAAGAGAGAGAGAGAGAGCAAGAGAGAGAACAAGAGAGAGAGAGAGAGCAAGAGAGAGAGCAAGAGAGAGAGAGAGAGCAAGAGAGAGAGCAAGAGAGAGAGAGAGCAAGAAGGAGAGAGAGCAAGAGAGAGAGAGAGAGCAAGAGAGCGAGCAAGAGAGAGAGAGAGCAAGAGAGAGAGAGCAAGAGAGAGAGCAAGAGAGAGAGAGAGCAATAGGGAGAGAGAGCAAGAGAGAGAGAGAGCAAGAGAGAGAGAGAGCAAGAGAGAGAGAGAGCAAGAGAGAGAGAGAGAGAGAGTGTGTGTGTGTGTGTGTGTGTGTGTGTGTGTGTGTGTGTGTGTGTGTGTGTGTGTGTGTGTGTGTTGTGCGTGTGTTGTGCGTGTGTGTGTGTGTGTGTGTGTGTGTGTGTGTGTGTGTGTGTGTGTGTGTGTGTGTGTGTGTGTGTGCAGTCACCTAATTGTGGTTACAGGGGTCGAGTAACAGCTCCTGGCCCCACCTCTTCACTGGCCGCTACTAGGTCACTCTTCCTGCTCCATGAGCTTTATCATACCTCTTCTTAAAACTATGTATGGTTCCTGCCTCCACTACATCACTTCCTAGACTATTCCACTTCCTGACAACTCTGAAATTGAAAAAATACTTCCTAACATCCCTGTGATTCATCTGAGTCTTCAACTTCCAACTGTGACCCCTTGTTACTGTGTCTCATCTCTGGAACATCCTGTCTCTGTCCACCTTGTCGATTTCTCTATGTATTTTATAAGTCGTTATCATATCTCCTCTATCTCTCCTGTCTTCCAGTGTTGTCAGGTCGATCTCCCTTAACCTATCCTCGTAGGACATGCACCATAGCTCCGGGAGAAGTCTTGTTTGCACTTTCTCTTGCTTCATTACAGGCATGGCTAGGTGTGGGTTCCAAACTGGTGCCGCATACTCCAATATAGGCCTAACGTACACAGTGTACAATGTCCTGAACGAGTCCTTATTAAGATGTCGGAATGCTGTTCTTAGGTTAGCTAGGCGCCCATATGCTGCAGCTGTTATTTGGTTGATGTGCGCTTCAGGAGATGTGCCTGGTGTTATACTCACCCCAAGATCCTTTTCCTTGAGCGAGGTTTGTAGTTTCTGGCCCCCTAAACTGTACTCCGTCTGCAGTCTTCTCTGCCCTTCCCCAATCTTCATGACTTTGCATTTGGTGGGGTTGAACTCCAGGAGCCAGTTGCTGAATCATGCCTGCAGCCTCTTCAAATCCTTTTGTAATTCTGTCTGGTGTGTGTACTCACCTATTTGTGGTTGCAGGGGACGAGTCTTAGCTCTGTCTCTTCACTGATTGCTACTGGGTCCTCTCTCTCCCTGCTCCATGAGCTTTATCAAACCTCGTCTTAAAACTTTCTATGGTTCCCGCCTCCACTACGTCACTTTCTAGGCTATTCCACTGCCTGACTACTCTATGACTGAAGACATACTTCCTAACATCCCTTTAACTCATCTGAGTCTTCGACTTCCAATTGTGACCTCTTGTTTCTGTGTCCCCTCCCTGGAACATCCTGTCTTTGTCCACCTTGTCTATTCCGCGCCATTCCCCTTAGCTCTGGAACTAACCTTGTCTCAAACCGTCGCACTTACTCTAATTTTTTAACGTGCTTGATCAAGTGCGGGTTCCAAACAGGTGCTGCATACTCCAGTATGGGCCTGACGTACACGGTGTACAGTGTCTTGAATGATTCCTTACTAAGGTATCGGAACGCTGTTCTCAGGTTTGCCAGGCGGCCATATGCTGCAGCAGTTATCTGGTTGATGTGTGCTTCCGGAGACATGCTCGGTGTTATACTCACCCTAAGCGAGGTTTGCAGTCTCTGGCCACCTAGCATAAACTCCGTCTGCGGTCTTCTGTGCCCTTCCCCGATCTTCATGACTTTGCATTTGGCGGGGTTAAATTTGAGAAGCCAGTTGCTGGACCAGGTGTCCAGTCTGTCCAGATCTCTTTGAAGTCCTGTCTGATCCTCATCTGATTTAATTCTCCTCATTAACTTCACATCATCTGCGAACAGGGACACTTCCGAGTCTAACCCTTCCATCATATCGTTCACATAGACCAAAAATAGCACTTGTCCTAGGACCGACCCCTGTGGGACCCTGCTCGTCACAGGTGCCCACTGTGATACATCATCACGTACCATGACTCGTTGTTGCCTCCCTGTCAGGTGTTCTCTGATCCATTGCAGTGCCCTTCCTGTTATATGCGCCTGATCCTCTAGCTTCTGCACTACTCTCCTGTGAGGAACTGTGTCAAAGGCCTTCTTGCAGTCCAAGAAGATGCAATCAACCCACCCCTCTCTCTCGTGTCTTATTTCTGTTACTTTATCATAAAACTCTAGAAGGTGTGCGACACAGGATTTGCCTTCCATGAATCCATGCTGGTTGGCATTTATACTCTCGTTCGATTCCAGGTGCTCCACCACTCTCCTTATAATCTTCTCCATAACTTTGCATACTACACTTCAGTGACACATGTCTATAGTTTAGTGCCGCCTTTCTGTCTCTTTTTTTTTTAAATGGGAATTACATTTGCCCTCTTCCATACCTCAGGTAGTTGCCCAGTTTCCAGGGAAATGTTGAAGATTGTGGTAAGTGGCACACACAGCATATCCGCTCCCTCTCTAAGGATCCACGGGGAGATGTTGCCCGGTCCCATTGCCTTTGAGGTATCGATGTCCCTTAGCAGCTTCACCTCCTCCTCATTTGTATGTATGTCATCCAACACTTGTTGGTATATTCCTTGCTGGTGTTCCCATCTGGTCTGTCCCCCCAGAGGCCTTCCTGTCTCCACTGTAAATACTTCCTTAAATCTCATGTTGAGCTCCTCACATACCTCTTGATCGTTTCTTGTGAGTTCTCCACCTTCTTTCCTCAGCCTTATCACTTGGTCTTTGACTGTTGTCTTCCTCCTAATGTGGCTATACAGCAGTTTCGGGTCAGACTTGACTTTCGATGCTATGTCGTTTACGTACTGTCGCTGGACCTCCCTCCTTATCTGTGCATTCTCGTTTTTGGCTCTTCTACTAATCTCCTTATTTTCCTGGGTCCTTTGTCTCCTGTACCTTTTCCATTCTCTGATGCACTTAGTTTTTGCTTCCCTACACCTTCGGGTAAACCAATGACTCGCTTTGGTCTTCCTATTATTTCTGTTTCCCTTGGGAACAAACCTTTCCTCTGCCTCCTTGCACTTTGTTGCTACATATTCCATCATCTCGTTTACTGATTTTCCTACCATTTCTCTGCCCCACTGAACCTCCTGCAGGAAGTTTCTCATACCTGTGTAGTCCCCCCTTTTATAATTTAGCTTTCCTCATTCAATTCCTGGTGTGTGTGTGTGTGTGTGTGTGTGTGTCCAGCTTAGCATGAGCATGCACATGTGTAATATCTTGTATCATGTGCGTGTGCTCATATGTGTTTTTACCGGTGTTTTATTGGCAGTCACCTGTATGTGTGTTCTTTGTTTGATTAAACCGCATGTGCGTGACACGGGACATCTTAAGGTAGACGATCAAAGAATAACAGTATTGCCAGCAGCAATAACAAGAAGAGGTTTGACTTAGGATAGTCACTGCTGCTGTTACTACTGCTACATCTACTATTACTGTCTTCCTCCCTCCTTGTTAATGCCAACAATAATAACAAGAAGTTTGGCTTAGGACAGTCACTGCTGCTGTTGTTACTGCTAAATCTACTTCTACCACGACTACTGCTAAATCTACTTCTACCACTACTGCTAAATCTACTTCTACCACTACTACTCTCTTCTTCCTTCCTTCCTCTTTCCTGTTATTGCCAGCAACACTATCAAGAAGAGGTTTGACTTAGGACACAGTCACTGCTGCTGTTAATACTGCTAAATCAACCTTTCCTACTACTTCTGATACTGTAAGTACTCCTCCCTTCGTGCTCCTTCCCTCTAGTCCTGTCTTCTGGCCTTCTCTGCTATTTTTTCGCCTAGTTGTTACTTGACAATGGTCAAGGGCGAACCGAAACGTCGTCACAAGCATCGTCTTCTCAGTGCTGGTTATCTGTCAACTGTTCCAGTTATTGTGACTTTCATTTCTTTTACAACAGACTCACGTCCTTGCACGGGCAACTTGCTGTCCGTGTGTGCGTGGGTACTCACTTATTTGTGGTTGCAGGGATCGAGTTACAGCTCCTGGCCCCGCCCCTTCACTGAACGCTGTGTGTGTGTGTGTGTGTGTGTGCGCGCGCCTGTGTGTGTGTGTGTGTGCGCGCGCGCCTGTGTGTGTGTGTGTGTGTGTGTGTGTGTGTGTGTGTGTGTGTGTGTGTGTGTGTGTGTGTGTAAATTCTTTATTTTCTCTCGTTATAACGCACACAGGCAACACTCTCTCTTACATAGCAAAAGCAGTACAATTGAAAGCAATTTAGGGGACACAGCGAGAACCTCGCGTGCTTCTCTCCAATGATTCAAAGCAATTTATCAGGGGCTGGATTATAGGGTATGGCAGGGGGCCCTATATCCCTTGAAATAGAGGGGACGTTTATAATTGGTCCCTGACAGCTAGGGTCGAACGCTTGACTGATGATTGGCTATTCTCTTCGGCATCTCGACAAAATTTGCGATTTGGGCTTAAATAGCAACGCTCTTCTTGCCGAATAAGACAAGCGAAAATTTGTGTATGCAAAAATTTCGCAAAAATCATTCTGAAAAATAACGAAAAAATATATTTCTTTGTATTTATTATCGTAAACCTTTATAAAATATATTTAGTTGGATTAGGTTAAATTAAATTGAGTTTGTTATAATAAGGTCAGGTAAATTTTCTAAAAAAAAAAAAAAGTATCTTTAAAGGTATAAGAGAAAATTTTAGAAAGGACTTAATTTTAAATGAGTTCTTGCTAATTGACTAGTTTTACTTATTCGGCACGACATATATATATATAGATTAGTGGATTAATCTTCCATCCTCTGCATTTCTTTCTTCACACGTTTTCTGTCGTCTCTTCATTCTTTCCCTTCATGTTACATATCATCGATTTGACTCTCCCAATTCCAACCTGACATTTCCTTTCTCATCCACACGCTTTCTTGCCCTCCTCTTCGGCTTTACAATCTGTCTCCCTTCTTCTCTTCCTTCTGAACACGAAAAAGAAGGAACTTTCTCATGGAGAATAACGCCAAAGATAGAGAGTTAGAACCTGTTGCTTCCCATGACTGAGTCGTCTAACTACGGCTTGTCAAGGCTGACGGTCATACCCGAGACTTAGTTGCTTAATCAAGACCTTTTTTTTTCAACGCTACCTTTCATAAACAGTAGCAAATATTGACTCTGATATCGTAGAACACGAGAGTAATTAAGGTGGTTAAGTGTGCTCCAACGTATATCCAACAGCCACTTGGAAGGCAACATGATACCCGAGCACGCTAGCGTGGACCGTGAGGCGTCTCACCCAGCGGAGGGTTGGAACGCATGGCAGGGCAGTGTGCCACACACTGGACGGTGGGTGGAGAAATCTTGTCATTCTGATTTTGCGAGTCGTTCTTCACTGTGAATTGTCTCTTATGAATGTCTCATTCACGATATGACAACGGGACTATCAACCATCTGAAAATTTAATGTATCGTAATGTCTCGTTTACGATCTGACAACGGGACTATCAACCATCTGAATACTTGGCAATGTATCGTAATTCATTGACAACAAATTATTATATATGATTTTTTATTACGTTGGCAGGTTCCCCTACAAGGTAGGGTGACCCAAAGAAGAAAACACATTCACCATCATTCATTACATAGCTGTCTCGTGCGAACAACACAAATGGTTCTCGGAAATGCAACATCCCCACCCTGCGAACAGAGTGCAGGCACTGTACTTCCCACCTCCAGGACTCAAGTCCGTCTAACCGGTTTCCACGAATTCCTTCACGTTCCTTATATTGCTTACACTCTAACAGCTCGTTGAATTACAAATTCACATAAGCATACTAGATGATTAAGCCCCTGCAACTTAAAACCACCTTCATTCCCTCACTCCAACCCTTCCCGGGACATTTACTTAATACAGCGGCTGGTATGATTGATTTAGACAACTCGGTTCTTGACTAAATAACATCGCTGGTTACGTGTTCAAGTTTTTACTGGGTAATAGAAACGAACCACTAATGTAATAGTTTCTCATCACTGCACGACCTTCGGATACTGATTTATCTTTTATAAATAGAGGGTAGAAACACAAGATACAGTGCGTACTGACAGCAGTCTGTGTTAGTAGATGTAAGGTTGATGAGTACACGTCGGGATGTACATGTGTTGAGGGATGCTGGCACGGACGGACGTGTGGTAGAGATGACAACGAAATCTCTCAACTATTCCGAAGGTGAAATATTCCCTACCACGCTCTTGGCCACCAAACCAGCTACGATTCATCCCTGCCTCCCTGCCTGCCTGCCTGCCTAACTGCTTGCCTGTCCCCCTGTCTGTCTGCCTGTGTGCCTGTCTGTCTGCCTGTCTTCCTGCCTGTCTGTGTGCCTGTCTGTCTGCCTGTCTTCCTGCCTGCCTGTGTCCCTGCCTGTCTGCCTTTCTCTCAACATTTTTATGTCTTCACCAAGACGAAGGTTCTTTGTTTTTCCATTTTGTCTCCAGAGACGACAATAAAAAAAGGCAGAGTTTCCCCTTCCAAGAGAATTAAACTAACGAGTTTTGTATTTATTCCATGGAGTCCTGTAGTTATTCCATGGAGTATTGTAGTTACTCCATGGAGTCTTGTACTTACTCCATGGAATCTTGTAGTTATTCCATGGAGTATTGTAGTTACTCCACAGTCTTGTAGTTACACCATGGAGTCCTGTAGTTACTCCACAGAGTCTTGTACTTACTCCATGGAGTCTTGTACTTAGCCCATGGAGTCTTGTACTTACTCTATGGAGTCTTGTATTTACTCAATGGAGTCTTGTACTTACTCAATGGAGTCTTGTACTTACTCAATGGAGTCTTGTACTTACTCAATGGAGTCTTGTACTTACTCAATGGAGTCTTGTACTTGCTCAATGGAGTCTTGTACTTACTCCATGGAGTCTTGTACTTACTCCATGGAATCTTGCATTTACTCCATGGAGTCTTGTACTTACTCCATGGAGTCTTGTACTTACTCCATGGAGTCTTGTACTTGCTCCATGGAGTCTTGCATTTACTCCATGGAGTCTTGTACTTACTCAATGGAGTCTTGTACTTACTCAATGGAGTCTTGTACTTACTCAATGGAGTCTTGTACTTACTCAATGGAGTCTTGTACTTACTCAATGGAGTCTTGTACTTACTCAATGGAGTCTTGTACTTACTCAATGGAGTCTTGTACTTACTCAATGGAGTCTTGTACTTACTCAATGGAGTCTTGTACTTACTCCATGGAGTCTTGTACTTACTCCATGGAGTCTTGTACTTACTCCATGGAGTCTTGTACTTACTCCATGGAGTCTTGTACTTACTCCATGGAGTCTTGTACTTACTCCATGGAGTCTTGTACTTACTCCATGGAGTCTTGTACTGACTCAATGGAGTCTTATACTTACTCAATGGAGTCTTGTACTTACTCCATGGAGTCTTGCATTTACTCCATGGAGTCTCGTACTTACTCCATGGAGTCTTGTACTTACTCCATGGAGTCTTGTACTTACTCCATGGAGTCTTGTACTTACTCCATGGAGTCTTGTACTGACTCAATGGAGTCTTATACTTACTCAATGGAGTCTTGTACTTACTCCATGGAGTCTTGCATTTACTCCATGGAGTCTGAAAAACCTTTCTAAAGAAAGGTAAACAGGTGTAGTTGTGGAGGCGGGTGGAGGGCTAGAGTGCATACACTCAGTGAGCATCATGTACACTCGCTGAAGAATGTGTACAAACATGTTGAGACGTGCATGAGCAATGGAAAACATATAAGCAAATGTTTATACGTGATAACGCATATACATAAACACGCATGCGTCCGTGCGCGAAAACACACACACGCGCATATATAATGCTCGAGGAGCAGGAAGAGTGGACCTACTATCGACCAGCAAAGAGACGGGGCCAGGAGCTCTGACTCAGCCCTTGCAACCACATGTAAGAGCACACACACACACACACATATACACTGTATACGTCAGGCCCATATTGGAGTATGCAGCACCAGTATGGAACCCACACCTGGTCAAGCATGCTAAGAAACTGGAGAAAGTGCAGAGGTTTGCAACAAGACTAGTCCCGGAGCTAAGGGGTGTGTCATATGAGGACAGGCTAAAAAAAAATCAACCTGACGACACTGGAGGACAGAAGGAATGGGAACTATCATGATAACGTACAAAATACAAAACGGAACTGAAAGGATGTTACGAATTATTTCTTCAGCCTCCTAGTAATCAAGGAAGTGGAAGGAAATGGAGAGTGAAGTGGTAGAGGCAGGATCCATACATAGCTTTAAGAAGAGGTACGATAAGGCTCTCGAAGCCAGGAGAACTTGAACCAAGAAGCGACCAGCGAAGAGGCGGTGCCAGGAGCTGTGACTTGACTCCTGCAACCACATATAAGCGAACACACACACACATACATTTGCATATCGTATCGAGGTTCCACGAGCATTTAGAGTGCCTAGGAAACACAATACAGATTTATTGGAGAAGCACAGAGGTGATCCAGCAGTACACGTTATTATTTTTTTATTTTTAGCACGAGGTACTGTTATTGCTGAACACGTGAACAGAAGCATCAGCGTTGTGTTGAACAGATGGCCAGCAGCACTATTGTTGACATACGACCAGCAGCACTAGTGTTGAACATACGACCAGCAACACTAGTGTTGAACATATGACCAGCAACACTAGTGTTGAACATATGACCAGCAACACTAGTGTTGAACATATGACCAGCAGCACTAGTATTGAACATACGACCAGCAACACTAGTGTTGAACATATGACCAGCAGCACTAGTATTGAACATACGACCAGCAGCACTAGTGTTGAACATACGACCAACATACTGAAACGCACCAAGGAGCTCTCTACGACTGGCGAAACGAATTTGTGAAAAATATTTCAAACGCACCAAAGAGCTCTCTACAACGAGCGAAACGTATTCCCAAGAATAGCTCGTGCCGCAGTCTACTTCTCTTCGCTAACCTCAGTTCTGTTTACACTTTGAAGCTAAATCTAGCTCTTTAGGGAATCAAAATCGATGTAAATATGCAATGTGAGACGGTGCTGTCGTGGTTGTTTACCAGACTCATCTGAGACAGTGTTGTCGTGGTTGTTTACCAGACTCGTCTGAGACGGTGTTGTCGTGGTTGTTTACCAGACTCATCTGAGACAGTGTTGTCGTGGTTGTTTACCAGACTCGTCTGAGACGGTGTTGTCGTGGTTGTTTACCAGACTCGTCTGAGAACGACAAAAAATTAACAAGAATAGTCAATATTTTCTCGACAAGAAGAATTACTAGTAACAGAGGCGAGAAAAAAAAATTATATATATATATATATATATATATATATATATATATATATATATATATATATATATATATATATATATATATATGTAGGTAGTAGGTTGGTAGACAGCAACCACCCAGGGAGGTACTACCGTCCTGCCAAGTGAGTGTAAAACGAAAGCCTGTAATTGTTTTACATGATGGTAGGATTGCTGATGTCTTTTGTCTGTCTCATAAATATGCAAGATTACAGGTACGTCTTGCTACTTCTACTTACACTTAGGTCACACTACACATACATGTACACGTTTATTTATACACACTCATCTGAGTTTTCTTTGATTTTATCTTAATAGTTCTTGGTCTTATTACTTTTCCTTTTATATCCATGGGGAAGTGGAATAAGAATCTTTCCTCCGTAAGCCATGCGTGTTGTAAAAGTCAACTAAAATGCCGGAAACAATGGGCTAGTAACCCCTTTTCCTGTAAAGATTACTAAAAAGAATAAGAAGAAGAAAATTGTCAAAGTGCGAAGTCTGAATGTGCGTGGATGTTGTGCAGATGATAAGAAAGAGATGATTGTGGATGTTATGAATGAGAAGAAACTGGATGTCCTGGCTTTAAGTGAAACAAAGCTGAAGGGGGTGGGAGAGTTTCAATGGAGAGGAATAAATGGGATTAGGTCAGGGGTTTCAAATAGAGTTAGAGCTAAAGAAGGAGTAGCAATAATGTTGAAGGATAAGCTATGGCAGGAAAAGAGGGACTACAAATGTATAAATTCAAGGATTATGTGGAGTAAAATAAAGATTGGATGTGAAAAGTGGGTTATAGTAAGCGTGTATGCACCTGGAGAAGAGAGAAGTGTAGAGGAGAGAGAGAGATTCTGGGAAATGTTGAGTGAATGCGTGGGGAGTTTTGAATCAAGTGTGAGAGTAATGGTGGTTGGGGATTTCAATGCTAAAGTGTGTAAAAATGTTATGGAGGGAGTAGTAGGTAAATCTGGGGTGCCAGGGGTAAATGTAAATGGGGAGCCTTTAATTGAGCTATGTGTAGAAAGAAATTTGGTAATAAGTAATACATATTTTATGAAAAAGAGGATAAATAAATATACAAGGTATGATGTAGCACGTAATGAAAGTAGTTTGTTAGATTATGTATTGGTGGATAAAAGGTTGATGGGTAGGCTCCAGGATGTACATGTTTATAGAGGGGCAACTGATATATCGGATCATTATTTAGTTGTAGCTACAGTTAGAGTAAGAGGTAGATGGGAAAAGAGGAAGGTGGCAACAACAAGTAAGAGGGAGGTGAAAGTGTATAAACTAAGGGAGGAGGAAGTTCGGGCGAGATATAAGCGACTATTGGCAGAAAGGTGGGCTAGTGCAAAGATGAGTAGTGGGGGGGTTGAAGAGGGTTGGAATAGTTTTAAAAATGCAGTATTAGAATGTGGGGCAGAAGTTTGTGGTTATAGGAGGGTGGGGGCAGGAGGAAAGAGGAGTGATTGGTGGAATGATGAAGTAAAGGGTGTGATAAAAGAGAAAAAGGTAGCTTACGAGAGGTTTTTACAAAGCAGAAGTGTTATAAGAAGAGCAGAGTATATGGAGAGTAAAAGAAAGGTGAAGAGAGTGGTGAGAGAGTGCAAAAGGAGAGCAGATGAAAGACTGGGAGAGGCACTGTCAAGAAATTTTAATGAAAATAAGAAAAAATTTTGGAGTGAGTTAAACAAGTAAAGAAAGCCTAGGGAAAGTATGGATTTGTCAGTTAAAAACAGAGTAGGGGAGTTAGTAGATGGGGAGATGGAGGTATTAGGTAGATGGCGAGAATATTTTGAGGAACTTTTAAATGTTAAGGAAGAAAGGGAGGCGGTAATTTCATGCACTGGCCAGGGAGGTATACCATCTTTTAGGAGTGAAGAAGAGCAGAATGTAAGTGTGGTGGAGGTACGTGAGGCATTACGTAGAATGAAAGGGGGTAAAGCAGCTGGAACTGATGGGATCATGACAGAAATGTTAAAAGCAGGGGGGGAGACAGTGTTGGAGTGGTTGGTACTTTTGTTTAATAAATGTATGAAAGAGCGGAAGGTACCTAGGGATTGGCGGAGAGCATGTATAGTCCCTTTATATAAAGGGAAAGGGGACAAAAGAGATTGTAAAAATTATAGAGGAATAAGTTTACTGAGTATACCAGGAAAAGTATACGGTAGGGTTATAATTGAAAGAATTAGAGGTAAGACAGAATGTAGAATTGCGGATGAGCAAGGAGGCTTCAGAGTGGGTAAGGGATGTGTAGATCAAGTGTTTACATTGAAGCATATATGTGAACAGTATTTAGATAAAGGTAGGGAAGTTTTTATTGCATTTATGGATTTAGAAAAGGCATATGATAGAGTGGATAGAGGAGCAATGTGGCAGATGTTGCAAGTATATGGAATAGGTGGTAAGTTATTAATTGCTGTAAAGAGTTTTTATGAGGATAGTGAGGCTCAGGTTAGGGTGTGTAGAAGAGAGGGAGAATACTTCCCGGTAAAAGTAGGTCTTAGACAGGGATGTGTAATGTCACCATGGTTGTTTAATATATTTATAGATGGGGTTGTAAAAGAAGTAAATGCTAGGGTGTTCGGGAGAGGGGTGGGATTAAATTATGGGGAATCAAATTCAAAATGGGAATTGACACAGTTACTTTTTGCTGATGATACTGTGCTTATGGGAGATTCTAAAGAAAAATTGCAAAGGTTAGTGGATGAGTTTGAGAATGTGTGTAAAGGTAGAAAGTTGAAAGTGAACATAGAAAAGAGTAAGGTGATGAGGGTATCAAATGATTTAGATAAAGAAAAATTGGATATCAAATTGGGGAGGAGGAGTATGGAAGAAGTGAATGTTTTCAGATACTTGGGAGTTGACGTGTCGGCGGATGGATTTATGAAGGATGAGGTTAATCATAGAATTGATGAGGGAAAAAAGGTGAGTGGTGCGTCGAGGTATATGTGGAGTCAAAAAACGTTATCTATGGAGGCAAAGAAGGGAATGTATGAAAGTATAGTAGTACCAACACTCTTATATGGATGTGAAGCTTGGGTGGTAAATGCAGCAGCGAGGAGACGGTTGGAGGCAGTGGAGATGTCCTGTCTAAGGGCAATGTGTGGTGTAAATATTATGCAGAAAATTCGGAGTGTGGAAATTAGGAGAAGGTGTGGAGTTAATAAAAGCATTAGTCAGAGGGCAGAAGAGGGGTTATTGAGGTGGTTTGGTCATTTAGAGAGAATGGATCAAAGTAGAATGACATGGAAAGCATATAAATCTATAGGGGAAGGAAAGAGGGGTAGGGGTCGTCCTCGAAAGGGTTGGAAAGAGGGGGTAAAGGAGGTTTTGTGGGTGAGGGGCTTGGACTTCCAGCAAGCGTGCATGAGCGTGTTAGATAGGAGTGAATGGAGACGAATGATACTTGGGACCTGACGATCTGTTGGAGTGTGAGCAGGGTAATATTTAGTGAAGGGATTCAGGGAAACCGGTTATTTTCATATAGTCGGACTTGAGTCCTGGAAATGGGAAGTACAATGCCTGCACTCTAAAGGAAGGGTTTGGGATATTGGCAGTTTGGAGGGATATGTTGTGTATCTCTATACGTATATGCTTCTAAACTGTTGTATTCTGAGCACCTCTGCAAAAGCAGTGATAATGTGTGAGTGTGGTGAAAGTGTTGAATGATGAAAGTATTTTCTTTTTGGGGATTTTCTTTCTTTTTTTTGGGTCACCCTGCCTCGGTGGGAGACGGCCGACTTGTTGAAGAAAAAAAAAAAAAAAAAAAATATATATATATATATATATACACTTTCTAAGACAATATCTATACATCAGGTTTATAATGCTTTTCACTGTTTACATCAGATGGTTGATTAACAATTTTATAAATGTCTCTTGAGAAGGATGAGATCAATGCACCTTTGTCAACTTGAATATTCTCAATAACAGTTTCCTGTACAAGACTGCCTCTCATGCACAGACATACTGCACACTGCCATTTGCAGTCGCATATCACTGTGATGTCTGGCTGTGACTCCCTGTGCTGTGTTCACAGTCACCTGTGTGCTATTAGCTTTGTGCTATGTTCAGTCATATGTGTCTGCTATTATAAACTGGCGTGCAGTGCTGTAGGAGGAAATAGTCAAGAGGCAATAGGAATATAGTGCATTCAGGACCCTCTTTTTTTATACAAGACAGTATTTAATGATGGTGAAATTACGTTAGTCTGCAAAGGGCGGAGTACTGTATTTAATAAAGTCCTCTGGTAACATCGCGAGAGCGAGATTTTCCCCTCGTTATCGGGTTTATATTTTCTAAATGTTCCACTGTTTTCATGGTTTTATTTCACTTTAGAGCTCAATGATTCAGAAAATTCAGGCTCTGGAGCCTGGCTTTGCTATTAGCTGTCATGGTGGAGGTCTGTTTCAGTCGTGTCGCTCTGATTTTCTAGCTGATTCAGCTTCCCTGCTCCCGCTTCAGGTTAGGTTCGTCAGGAAACAGGACAAGTGTATCCTGACGGTGGATCCTAGTCATATGACGACCCACCACTGGAGCTTTTGGTCATCTGACCGAGGCCTTCCACTGGCTTACCCATCCACCACTCTACCCACTAAATCTACGTGGCTCTCAACACACAGGTGGGAGTTCGAAAAACCTTCCCGGCCAGGAAAAGGAATCTAGCGACGGACTGGTTCTATCATTTCTTTACATTTCATACCTATAAGAACATAAGAATGGAGGAACACTGCAGAAGGCCTACTGGCCCATACTAGGCTACGAATCCTCTCGGTGTCAACCATACGAAGTAGATCAAACAAATACAGAGGTGATAAAATACACACATGTGCAACACTTGGGTACCTTTGGACTGATGAAGCCACTGTGTGGCGAAACGTTTCCTCAGTAAAGATACCTAAGTGTTGCACAGATGTCTAATTTATCAACTTGTCGGTTCTTTGAGCCATTTATCTAGATGCAAAGGTGTACCACTGACAGTAAAGGGCCAAAGACAAAGGTGCACAGCAAGCCTTCATAGTGGCAAAGTTTCGCTCTGTGCAGATTAATTCGTGAATTGATAAAGCTCTACATAGGGCGAAATGTTCCCCCAGAGAAACCTGAACAGTGCGATTGTTCTTAAAGAACAAAGTTGTGCTTACGAAGAACATTATGGTGCCTGTTTAGAAGGGAAAAGAGAGAAGTATAGAGGATATATAGACGTAACTCTGATGAGGGTGTAAATAAGACACGAAATACAGGAATAAATAAAATAAAGAAACGAGACAAAAAAAGAAACAAGGGAAGAGACAAAACAAAGAAAAAGACGAAAACTAAGAATCAAAAAGAGGGAAAAGAAGAAAGAAGAGATGAAAGAAGAGAAAAAACGAATGAGAGGAAGAGATAAAAAGACGAAAGACAGGAAGAGACGAAAGAAGTGAAAAGACGAAACAAAGAAAGAGATGAAAAAAGAAAGAAACACAACAAATAAAGAAAAGAAAGTAAGAAGCGAAATAAAACCACATCAAACGGAGATAACGAAAGAAAACCAGCAGAAAAAAATAAAGACAGCAATAAAACACTTAAAACGACAGAGGTAAAACCAGGGAAGAGACAGAAGCATTGGTGGGTAAGACAGACAGGAAAATAAACCAAAACTAAGTGTTAAAAACCATGGGAAGGGCAGAGATAAAACTCACGGTTAAGAACGGTCATGATCCTCATTCCCCTCGGGGCCTGAGGAGGGAAAAGGGTGGTAAGAGGGGAGAAAAGAAGGGAAGGCAAGGAAGAGGAGAAGAGAAGAGGTGCTTTAAAAAACCATTGGAAGAATACAGATAAAACCCACGGTTAAGAACGGTCTTGATCCTCAACCCCCTCCCTCATTCCCCTCTGGCCATGAAGGGGAAAGAGGAAGGGGAGAAGAGAAGGAAAAGCAAGGAAGAGGAGGAGAGGGTTGGCATGAAGTGGGTCCTTCATATTTCCTCGCTTTCAAACACTGGGAAAAAAATTCGACGCTTTGGGTAGGAAAGGTGTATCGAACAACAGGCGGAGAGGTGCTTGTAGTGGGGAGGGGGTTTTAAGGGGGTTTTACCCCCTTGGTGGGGGTAAAGGGAAGCGATCCCGGGCAAGACTGTGTGCAAGTTATTAAATGTCTTTTGTTGGAAGGAATAACATTGCCGGGTGAATGGTTCCGTTCGGGCTGAGATCATACGCTTATGTAATTGAATTT
Source organism: Cherax quadricarinatus (assembly GCF_038502225.1). Classification (NCBI taxonomy): domain Eukaryota; kingdom Metazoa; phylum Arthropoda; class Malacostraca; order Decapoda; family Parastacidae; genus Cherax; species Cherax quadricarinatus. The sequence goes on from NC_091374.1 coordinate 15,987,155, forward strand.
GTAGTTCCTGGGACGATACAGGAAACGTGTGTGTAAAAGAGAGAGAGAGACAGAGAGAAGGAGAAAGAAAGTGAGAGAGACAGAGAGAGAGGATGAAGTCGACAACTGAACTATCTCTAAACATAATGACACACACACACACACACACACACACACACACACACACACACACACACACACACACACAAAGAAAACTGGCATCAGGAAGAGTGGTCTGGAAACCCTGGTGGTCCTTGGTCAAGGACCGACAAGGATATTCAGGTGAAAGGATCCCACCTTCCAATCAACGGGATGGAACTGTCTCTACCAGCAATCAAGAAAGAGCTGGCCCACTTGCTAAGTATCTTTGTTGATACGATGGAATTCCTTGATCCAGTTAGGAAAAACTCCATTGCTAACTGCAAGAACTGTGTCAAAGTTGTCAGCGGGACGTAAGGCAGAACGAAGTTTATCTTTGCTTTAAATCCCTGGGCTAAGAAAAGGCTAGATCGAAAAAAGGGTGAGCCCAAGATTGCTAAATAGATGTGCTGGCCAGCAAGCATTGCCTCTAACTCCCATCTATTAACTTTTTGTAGGGTAGCGTAAATCACGTGTAGACAGAGGCAAATGTAATCCCTGTTTAAAAAAAAACGTGAAGGCTGAGCGATAATGAGGAACTACAGACCATCGTCAGTCCTGTCAAGCACTGGAAAAAATCTCGAGACAGTACTCTCACGGAAAATGACAGCATTTTTCTGACTATCACTGGTTTCTTTTCGAGTGTCAGTATGGCTTCAGAAAATGTCACTGTAGTTGATATACCAAACATCTTTACTATGTGGCAATAGTCACTGGATTAATGCAAGATCAACTGCATAGTAGCATAGGGCTTGATAGTGGCTTCGACAGGATATGGCACCAGGGTGTGGCACCAGGGTATGGCACTAGGGTGTGGTACCAGGGTATGGCACTAGGGTGTGGTACCAGGGTATGGCACTAGGGTGTGGTACCAGGGTATGGCACTAGGGTGTGGTACCAGGGTATGGCACTAGGGTGTGGTACCAGGGTATAGCACTAGGGTGTGGTACCAGGGTATAGCACTAGGGTGTGGTACCAGGGTATGTCACTAGGGTGTGGTACCAGGGTATGGCACTAGGGTGTGGTACCAGGGTATAGCACTAGGGTGTGGTACCAGGGTATAGCACTAGGGTGTGGTACCAGGGTATGGCACTAGGGTGTGGTACCAGGGTATAGCACTAGGGTGTGGTACCAGGGTATGACACTAGGGTGTGGTACCAGGGTATAGCACTAGGGTGTGGTACCAGGGTATGTCACTAGGGTGTGGTACCAGGGTATGGCACTAGGGTGTGGTACCAGGGTATAGCACTAGGGTGTGGTACCAGGGTATAGCACTAGGGTGTGGTACCAGGGTATGGCACTAGGGTGTGGTACCAGGGTATAGCACTAGGGTGTGGTGCCAGGGTATAGCACTAGGGTGTGGTACCAGGGTATGACACTAGGGTGTGGTACCAGGGTATGGCACTAGGGTGTGGTACCAGGGTATAGCACTAGGGTATGGTACCAGGGTATAGCACTAGGGTGTGGTACCAGGGTATAGCACTAGGGTGTGGTACCAGGGTATGGCACTAGGGTGTGGTACCAGGGTATAGCACTAGGGTATGGTACCAGGGTATAGCACTAGGGTGTGGTACCAGGGTATAGCACTAGGGTGTGGTACCAGGGTAAGGCACTAGGGTGTGGTACCAGGGTATAGCACTAGGGTGTGGTACCAGGGTATGGCACTAGGGTGTGGTACCAGGGTATAGCACTAGGGTGTGGTACCAGGGTATAGCACTAGGGTGTGGTACCAGGGTATAGCACTAGGGTGTGGTACCAGGGTATAGCACTAGGGTGTGGTACCAGGGTATAGCACTAGGGTGTGGTACCAGGGTATAGCACTAGGGTGTGGTACCAGGGTATGGCACTAGGGTGTGGTACCAGGGTATAGCACTAGGGTGTGGTACCAGGGTATGGCACTAGGGTGTGGTACCAGGGTATAGCACTAGGGTGTGGTACCAGGGTATAGCACTAGGGTGTGGTGCCAGGGTGTGGTACCAGGGTATGGCACTAGGGTGTGGTACCAGGGTATGGCACTAGGGTGTGGTACCAGGGTATAGCACTAGGGTGTGGTACCAGGGTATAGCACTATGGTGTGGTACCAGGGTATAGCACTATGGTGTGGTACCAGGGTATGGCACTAGGGTGTGGTACCAGGGTATGGCACTAGGGTGTGGTACCAGGGTATGGCACTAGGGTGTGGTACCAGGGTATAGCACTAGTGTGTGGTACCAGGGTATAGCACTAGGGTGTGGTACCAGAGTATAGCACTAGGGTGTGGTACCAGGGTATGTCACTAGGGTGTGGTACCAGGGTATAGCACTAGGGTGTGGTACCAGGGTATGTCACTAGGGTGTGGTACCAGGGTATGGCACTAGGGTGTGGTACCAGGGTATAGCACTAGGGTGTGGTACCAGGGTATAGCACTAGGGTGTGGTACCAGGGTATAGCACTAGGGTGTGGTACCAGGGTATAGCACTAGGGTGTGGTACCAGGGTATGGCACTAGGGTGTGGTACCAGGGTATAGCACTAGGGTGTGGTACCAGGGTATGGCACTAGGGTGTGGTACCAGGGTATAGCACTAGGGTGTGGTACCAGGGTATAGCACTAGGGTGTGGTGCCAGGGTGTGGTACCAGGGTATGGCACTAGGGTGTGGTACCAGGGTATGGCACTAGGGTGTGGTACCAGGGTATAGCACTAGGGTGTGGTACCAGGGTATAGCACTATGGTGTGGTACCAGGGTATAGCACTATGGTGTGGTACCAGGGTATCGCACTAGGGTGTGGTACCAGGGTATGGCACTAGGGTGTGGTACCAGGGTATAGCACTAGGGTATGGTACCAGGGTATAGCACTAGGGTGTGGTACCAGGGTATAGCACTAGGGTGTGGTACCAGGGTAAGGCACTAGGGTGTGGTACCAGGGTATAGCACTAGGGTGTGGTACCAGGGTATGGCACTAGGGTGTGGTACCAGGGTATAGCACTAGGGTGTGGTACCAGGGTATAGCACTAGGGTGTGGTACCAGGGTATAGCACTAGGGTGTGGTACCAGGGTATAGCACTAGGGTGTGGTACCAGGGTATAGCACTAGGGTGTGGTACCAGGGTATAGCACTAGGGTGTGGTACCAGGGTATGGCACTAGGGTGTGGTACCAGGGTATAGCACTAGGGTGTGGTACCAGGGTATGGCACTAGGGTGTGGTACCAGGGTATAGCACTAGGGTGTGGTACCAGGGTATAGCACTAGGGTGTGGTGCCAGGGTGTGGTACCAGGGTATGGCACTAGGGTGTGGTACCAGGGTATGGCACTAGGGTGTGGTACCAGGGTATAGCACTAGGGTGTGGTACCAGGGTATAGCACTATGGTGTGGTACCAGGGTATAGCACTATGGTGTGGTACCAGGGTATGGCACTAGGGTGTGGTACCAGGGTATGGCACTAGGGTGTGGTACCAGGGTATGGCACTAGGGTGTGGTACCAGAGTATAGCACTAGGGTGTGGTACCAGGGTATGTCACTAGGGTGTGGTACCAGGGTATAGCACTAGGGTGTGGTACCAGGGTATGTCACTAGGGTGTGGTACCAGGGTATGGCACTAGGGTGTGGTACCAGGGTATAGCACTAGGGTGTGGTACCAGGGTATAGCACTAGGGTGTGGTACCAGGGTATAGCACTAGGGTGTGGTACCAGGGTATAGCACTAGGGTGTGGTACCAGGGTATGGCACTAGGGTGTGGTACCAGGGTATAGCACTAGGGTGTGGTACCAGGGTATGGCACTAGGGTGTGGTACCAGGGTATAGCACTAGGGTGTGGTACCAGGCTATAGCACTAGGGTGTGGTGCCAGGGTGTGGTACCAGGGTATGGCACTAGGGTGTGGTACCAGGGTATGGCACTAGGGTGTGGTACCAGGGTATAGCACTAGGGTGTGGTACCAGGGTATAGCACTATGGTGTGGTACCAGGGTATAGCACTATGGTGTGGTACCAGGGTATGGCACTAGGGTGTGGTACCAGGGTATGGCACTAGGGTGTGGTACCAGGGTATGGCACTAGGGTGTGGTACCAGGGTATAGCACTAGGGTGTGGTACCAGGGTATAGCACTAGGGTGTGGTACCAGAGTATAGCACTAGGGTGTGGTACCAGGGTATGTCACTAGGGTGTGGTACCAGGGTATAGCACTAGGGTGTGGTACCAGGGTATGTCACTAGGGTGTGGTACCAGGGTATGGCACTAGGGTGTGGTACCAGGGTATAGCACTAGGGTGTGGTACCAGGGTATAGCACTAGGGTGTGGTACCAGGGTATGGCACTAGGGTGTGGTACCAGGGTATAGCACTAGGGTGTGGTACCAGGGTATGTCACTAGGGTGTGGTACCAGGGTATGGCACTAGGGTGTGGTACCAGGGTATAACACTAGGGTGTGGTACCAGGGTATAGCACTAGGGTGTGGTACCAGGGTATGGCACTAGGGTGTGGTACCAGGGTATAGCACTAGGGTGTGGTACCAGGGTATAGCACTAGGGTGTGGTGCCAGGGTGTGGTACCAGGGTATGGCACTAGGGTGTGGTACCAGGGTATGGCACTAGGGTGTGGTACCAGGGTATAGCACTAGGGTGTGGTACCAGGGTATGGCACAAATGCAACTAATGTGACATTTTAATGAGACAACGTTTCGCTCTCCAGGAACGGCTTGATAAATCTCCTGGAGAGCGAAACATTGCCACAATAAAATGTCACATTAGTTGCACTTGTGTCCTTTTACTTAACAAGACCAATTTTGTTAAGAATCCACACATGATGGTTTTTATACCACAAGACGGGCAACAAACGGCAACTATACGCTGTATCCTTTATGCTTTTTAAGATCAGCAAATGACCAACTGAAATCTCTGTCCCATAGCTGGCTTCATCCTGTTCTCTTATGTATAAATTATTCAAATAAAAATTTAATAGAGAAAATGAGAAAGAAGGTCATTTAGTGAGCTGATGTTAGTAACAGTTGTGAGCTAGCACAGTGAGGAAGGAACTCTTAGTCTAACTCTGTAAAAACCCTTTAGTGTTGAGAGAGAGAGAGAGAGAGACAGTCAGAAAGACAAAGAGGAAGACAAAGGAAGAGAGAGAGAGAGAGAGAGGGTGGTGGTGTGGAGGGGTTCGTTAATTGTGTGTTTAGCATGTGTGTTATAAACAGGGTAACAGAACCGTGCTTGGACGGGCGTGAGATTAAATGTGGGAGCGACTGATAAGCAGGACACGCCCTCGTGCACACACACACACACACACACACCACCACCACCACTACTACTACTACTACTACTACTACTACTACTACTACTACTACTACTACTACTACTACTACTACTAAAAATAATGTAATCCAGGAAAAGGGAGCAGCAGGGTAATCAGAAATGGACAAAAAAGAAAAGTAATTAGCAGAGATATACCCAGGAGACGAGGCAAAGGTGGTGGTCAGACAGTAAGGGAAATGATGACAACAACGCAATCTGGATTGAAATATAATGAGAGGAAGAAAGAAAGAGGTGGGTGATGATCTACGGACTTGAGGAAACTGTAGGCACGTCGGGAAAGAGATGGGAAGAAGAGAAAAGAAAGAATTTGGGTAAACTGAAAATTTTCAGAGGATGAGGAAGTACTCTCAAGTGTAAACAGTGTCTCTCAGTGTAACTTTACAGTTACAGTTAGCCCGAAGCAGAATCTTGAGAGAGACAGTCAGTGCTTTCAAGAAATACAAGATATCATCGTATGCACCTGGATCTATAGAGAATACAAACTAAAGAAGGAGCAGTCGATGGAGCACGGTAAAAGTCTTTAGATACAGGAGAGAGACGCAGTACGAGTAGCAGGAGGAGGGAAGGAGGGAATACCCAGCCTCAAGTAATCTCTCAAGGCTTACCCCCCTACCAATCTCTCAGCAAGCGCAGCTCAAGACCAGTCCCCAATTTTCCTAACACTCGCCCAACACTAGCAATATCCCTATACCTTCATCCCTATCTATAGCTATAACCCTGACCCCTTATTCCTGCAACACTGCACACCCCCTCCCTAGCCTCACCTCAGTCTCTCTTTACAGAGGAGCAATGAACATAAATGCTGGACGCCACAAAACAGAGTATATAATTAAATAGAATGATAGCTAAGAGGACAGCACAAATATATAGATACATAACTAAACAAAAACTGATGAGTGAAAAGAATAGATAGCAGAATCAGCCTCACATGTTACACTTATCCCAAACAAAACTGAGATAAGAACAGATGCAATATTCCCAGTAGGATATCAAGTAATGACGAAAGAGATAAAAGGGAATAGAGAGGATCCAGATCCAGCGAAGTTTTAAAAATATATAAGTAAATAGAAATGAGTCAAATGACTACACAGAGGGTACAATCAAAATAGGCCTAAAGCAGTAGTAGCAGCGACATAAATTTCATCACCAAATAGCAGGAGATCAAGAGATGAATATGAAGACAGCATCAGAGCAACAATGGACACCACAGTAGAAACAGCAACAACCAGAGTTCATAGGTCAAAAATAAAGTTACTTATCAAGGAAAAAATTCAACCACAAAGAAAAAGACTGGTAAAATTAAAACTCAAGTAGGAAACCTGAAACACGTGCTTAGATATAAATTTTTAGATGCTTTTATAATCTTACGAATCTTAACCTAAATCAACCTAGCTTGACTTAAATTAAAAAAAATATATTAAAGAAAGGATAGGAAGGGTTAAAGTGCTGACGTCGACTACCACGTCAATAAAAGGATGTATTATAATAAGGATAGGTTGGGAGAGACTAAATTTGTACCCTGATATTGTTCCTACCCTTCTGTCTCGTGGCTGAGAGGCGAATATCCTGGTGTATATGGCGGTTGTGGTTATATAAATACCTCCTTTAACCTATTCCACCCCTGTGGATTGTGGCACAGAGGCTAATATCCCAATCTACCTGGGGAAACTGTGCTTACAACCTTCTTATTCTAACCTCTCACTCCTCTGGCCTGTAATGTTGGAGGCGAATATTGCAGATCACGCAGAGTTGTGCACACTTGCCTCAGCTCCTTCATGAAAGACTGTACAAACAGCGCTCATGGTGGAATCCACATGGCCTTTGCTCCTGTGAATGGGTATGCAAAGAGCTACTCAATGCCTTGGCTGATGTGAGGTAGCCAAGCTTGTGAGACAATACCCAGGCTGACACAAGTAAATGCCACACTAGATAGACCCCGCAGTGAGTGAACCATTGAGTCAATGGTTCAAGGCTGATGGACTGATTACCTCATCTTTTGTATATAGTTCCTCTTCTGTTTTCTAATTATGTCCAAGAATCTGATAAAGCCACTGGATGGCGAAACGTCTACAATAAAGATAATCAGATGTTGCACAAGTGTTTTAACTCTCATCATTGAGTCAATGTTTATGAGCGTTTTATAATAGTGGTACCTCGGGATACGAACTTCAACAATTATGTAAGTGTATTTTTGTAAGTACTTTTGTAAGTGTATTTTTGTAAGTACTTTCGTAAGTATATTTTTTTTTTTAGGGGGGGGGGTCTGAAACGGATTAATCTACTTTACATTATTCCTTATGGGAACAAATTCGTTCGGTACTCGAACAGCCGTCTGGACCGAATTGGGTTCGTATTCCGAGGCACCTCTTACTTCTTTTGAGAGTGATTTCTTTTCTTATGCAAATTAGTTTTACAGGCCAAGAGCTGTAATCCTACCTCAGCTCATTTCAAAGCCCAGCTCTGAGGTAATTCTACCACCCCCAGGATGCCAGCCGACTAACACCCAGGTACCTACTTGCTGCTAGGTGAACAGGGATAGCAGACGTAAGGAAACACGCCTAACGTTTCCTCCAGTTTACCTGGAGAGAGTTCCGGGGGTCAACGCCCCCGCGGCCCGGTCTGTGACCAGGCCTCCTGGTGGACCAGAGCCTGATCAACCAGGCTGTTGCTGCTGGCTGCACGCAAACCAACGTACGAGCCACAGCCCGGCTGGTCAGGAACCGACTTTAGGTGCTTGTCCAGTGCCAACTTGAAGACTGCCAGGAGTCTGTTGGTAATCCCCCTTATGTATGCTGGGAGGCAGTTGAACAGTCTCGGTACCGGATATCAAACCACGGACACTCAGTGTGAGAGGCGAGTGCGCAACCAACCGCTGATCCTCTTTTTACTGTTTATATAAACAATTCAGTTTACCTTATTCCTAGTAAATGTTTTATTGTAACTAATTTTCACACAGTTGAGCTACATAGCTGCTGTAACTAATAAGGTTTAAATAAGATATTACAAGGATTCCAATGGAAATAAGTCACTTTGTCTTATTTCCATTGGGTAATTTACACTATGTATGAGAACTGCGCTTCAGTGTACCTGAATCTAAATAAACTTACTAATGAGACACTTGTATATCACTCGATTATCTTTAGTAACGAGATGTTTCGCCCACCAGTGTCTTTAACAATTCAACACGGCGGTTGGCGAAAAGTTATAAACGGTAATGTACAAACTCCTCACATACTTTCCTCTTCTCTAAGCCAATTACGTATTTATCTTCAAACTCCTCACTTACCTACTTTCCTCTTCTCTAAGCCAATTACGTATTTATCTTCAAACTCCTCACTTACCTACTTTCCTCTTCTCTAAACCAATTACGTATTTATCTTCAAACTCCTCACTTACCTACTTTCCTCTTCTCTAAACCAATTACGTATTTATCTTCAAACTCCTCACTTACCTACTTTCCTCTTCTCTAAACCAATTACGTATTTATCTTCAAACTCCTCACTTACCTAGTTTCCTCTTCTCTAAGCCAATTACGTATTTATCTTCAAACTCCTCACTTACATACTTTCCTCTTCTCTAAACCAATTACGTATTTATCTTCAAACGCCTCACTTACCTACTTTCCTCTTCTCTAAACCAATTACGTATTTATCTTCAAACTCCTCACTTACCTACTTTCCTCTTCTCTAAACCAATTACGTATTTATCTTCAAACTCCTCACTTACCTACTTTCCTCTTCTCTAAACCAATTACGTATTTATCTTCAAACTCCTCACTTACCTACTTTCCTCTTCTCTAAACCAATTACATATTTATCTTCAAACTCCTCACTTACCTACTTTCCTCTTCTCTAAACCAATTACGTATTTATCTTCAAACTCCTCACTTACCTACTTTCCTCTTCTCTAAACCAATTACGTATTTATCTTCAAACTCCTCACTTACCTACTTTCCTCTTCTCTAAACCAATTACGTATTTATCTTCAAACTCCTCACTTACCTACTTTCCTCTTCTCTAAACCAATTACGTATTTATCTTCAAACTCCTCACTTACATACTTTCCTCTTCTCTAAACCAATTACGTATTTATCTTCAAACTCCTCACTTACCTACTTTCCTCTTCTCTAAGCCAATTACGTATTTATCTTCAAACTCCTCACTTACCTACTTTCCTCTTCTCTAAACCAATTACGTATTTATCTTCAAACTCCTCACTTACCTACTTTCCTCTTCTCTAAGCCAATTACGTATTTATCTTCAAACTCCTCACTTACCTACTTTTCTCTTCTCTAAGCCAATTACGTATTTATCTTCAAACTCCTCACTTACCTACTTTCCTCTTCTCTAAGCCAATTACGTATTTATCTTCAAACGCCTCATGTAAGCAAACAGAATTGTCCTTATTTTGTGCTAAATTAAGCTAGGTTACGTTATATTAGGCTTATTTATATTAAATAAGATTAAATTGCATAAATACGTATAAAAAAACGTATTATATCAAGTAAGTAAATGAAATAATTTTAGTTAAATATCGTAATAGCTGGCAGCTGTCCCGTCTCCTCTACGATCCTCTCGTTAATCTCTTCTTGTCCCGTCTCCTCTACGATCCTCTCGTTAATCTCTTCTTGTCCCGTCTCCTCTACGATCCTCTCGTTAATCTATTCTTGTCCCGTCTCCTCTACGATCCTCTCGTTAATCTCTTCTTGTCCCGTCTCCTCTACGATCCTCTCGTTAATCTCTTCTTGTCCCGTCTCCTCTACGATCCTCTCGTTAATCTCTTCTTGTTCCGTCTCCTCTACGATCCTCTCGTTAATCTCTTCTTGTCCCATCTCTTCTTGTCCCGTCTCCTCTACGATCCTCTCGTTAATCTCTTCTTGTTCCGTCTCCTCTACGATCCTCTCGTTAATCTCTTCTTGTCCCGTCTCCTCTACGATCCTCTCGTTAATCTCTTCTTGTCCCGTCTCCTCTACGATCCTCTCGTTAATCTCTTCTTGTCCCGTCTCCTCTACGATCCTCTCGTTAATCTCTTCTTGTCCCGTCTCCTCTACGATCCTCTCGTTAATCTCTTCTTGTCCCGTCTCCTCTACGATCCTCTCGTTAATCTCTTCTTGTCCCGTCTCCTCTACGAACCTCTCGTTAATCTCTTCTTGTCCCGTCTCCTCTACGATCCTCTCGTTAATCTCTTCTTGTCCCGTCTCCTCTACGATCCTCTCGTTAATCTCTTCTTGTCCCGTCTCCTCTACGATCCTCTCGTTAATCTCTTCTTGTCCCGTCTCCTCTACGATCCTCTCGTTAATCTCTTCTTGTCCCGTCTCCTCTACGATCCTCTCGTTAATCTCTTCTTGTCCCGTCTCCTCTACGATCCTCTCGTTAATCTCTTCTTGTCCCGTCTCCTCTACGATCCTCTCGTTAATCTCTTCTTGTTCCGTCTCCTCTACGATCCTCTCGTTAATCTCTTCTTGTCCCGTCTCCTCTACGATCCTCTCGTTAATCTCTTCTTGTCCCGTCTCCTCTACGATCCTCTCGTTAATCTCTTCTTGTCCCGTCTCCTCTACGATCCTCTCGTTAATCTCTTCTTGTCCCGTCTCCTCTACGATCCTCTCGTTAATCTCTTCTTGTCCCGTCTCCTCTACGATCCTCTCGTTAATCTCTTCTTGTCCCGTCTCCTCTACGATCCTCTCGTTAATCTCTTCTTGTCCCATCTCTTCTTGTCCCGTCTCCTCTACGATCCTCTCGTTAATCTCTTCTTGTCCCGTATCCTCTACGATCCTCTCGTTAATCTCTTCTTGTCCCGTCTCCTCTACGATCCTCTCGTTAATCTCTTCTTGTCCCGTCTCCTCTACGATCCTCTCGTTAATCTCTTCTTGTCCCATCTCTTCTTGTCCCGTCTCCTCTACGATCCTCTCGTTAATCTCTTCTTGTTCCGTCTCCTCTACGATCCTCTCGTTAATCTCTTCTTGTCCCGTCTCCTCTACGATCCTCTCGTTAATCTCTTCTTGTCCCGTCTCCTCTAGGATCCTCTCGTTAATCTCTTCTTGTCCCGTCTCCTCTACGATCCTCTCGTTAATCTCTTCTTGTCCCGTCTCCTCTACGATCCTCTCGTTAATCTCTTCTTGTCCCGTCTCCTCTACGATCCTCTCGTTAATCTCTTCTTGTCCCGTCTCCTCTAAGATCCTCTCGTTAATCTCTTCTTGTCCCGTCTCCTCTACGATCCTCTCGTTAATCTCTTCTTGTCCCGTCTCCTCTACGATCCTCTCGTTAATCTCTTCTTGTCCCGTCTCCTCTACGATCCTCTCGTTAATCTCTTCTTGTCCCGTCTCCTCTACGATCCTCTCGTTAATCTCTTCTTGTCCCGTCTCCTCTACGATCCTCTCGTTAATCTCTTCTTGTCCCGTCTCCTCTACGATCCTCTCGTTAATCTCTTCTTGTCCCGTCTCCTCTACGATCCTCTCGTTAATCTCTTCTTGTTCCGTCTCCTCTACGATCCTCTCGTTAATCTCTTCTTGTCCCGTCTCCTCTACGATCCTCTCGTTAATCTCTTCTTGTCCCGTCTCCTCTACGATCCTCTCGTTAATCTCTTCTTGTCCCGTCTCCTCTACGATCCTCTCGTTAATCTCTTCTTGTCCCGTCTCCTCTACGATCCTCTCGTTAATCTCTTCTTGTCCCGTCTCCTCTACGATCCTCTCGTTAATCTCTTCTTGTTCCGTCTCCTCTACGATCCTCTCGTTAATCTCTTATTGTCCTGTCTCCTCTACGATCCTCTCGTTAATCTCTTCTTGTCCCGTCTCCTCTACGATCCTCTCCCATCTTCCACGTTCACCCAGAAGGGTGAACCCGCATATAATGCTTGCTTGTTTGCTTTCCCGCTTGCTTGCTTGTCTGCTTGCTTGCCTGCTTGTTTGCTTGCTTGCTTGCCTGTCTGCTTGTCTGCTTGCTTGTTTGCTTGCTTGCTTGCTTGTGGTATACCTACAGCAACGAGGTGTCCGAGAAAACACAGGAAACATTTAAATCTGTGCGATTGTTTCTCGTGGTGCGAGAGTTGGTCGCACTCTGTACAACCAACTCTCTAAGGAGAGGAAATATAGACCCTGGTGCTCTCCTGCTCTATAAAGGAAAGGAAATATAGACCCTGGTGCTCTCTTGCTCTACAAAGGAGAGGAAATATAGACCCTGGTGCTCTCTTGCTCTACAAAGCAGTGTAAGCGCTCATTCCTGTTTGCCTGATAAAGCCCAGACTTGGGAGAAATATATTACAAGGGACTAGGGGACTATATTTCCCCTTGTCGACTGTTGTCATCATTGTCTTTCTGCACAGCCACCCAAACAAGCCAGACTGGATTTTCCTCAAACCACGGAAAGGATGGAATTTGAACTCATGGCGAGTGAGTCCTGGGTATTAGAACTCACCTGCCAGGGGTTCAAGTCCCACCTATTCTGTAGTTTGTTTGCAATTGTGCTATTAGGATCTCGTGAGTCATGGATTTTCCCATTGGTACTGAAACTACCAAAAAGTGTGAGCTGGTGTTAGAGGGAAAGATAAATTATACCCGAAGGGTGAATTTCATTTCATATCAATCCAACCCAACAAACTTATGTCCTGATGAATTATTTTAAAAGCATTTATCACCACAACGTACTTAAACTGCTTATATTATACAAATATATATATATACAGTAGACCGTCATTTAACACGGTAGTTACGTTCCTGAAAACACCGTGTTCGGTAAACCCGTGTTAAGTGAACTGAAGAACTTATGGGAAAAATAGGGTTACGTTCCTGAGACCCCAAAAAAGCCAAACAACTTTTTTTTAGGCCTCCACATCTTACAAAAAATAAAAATGAAAATGTAATTGTAGTTCATTATGATGCATTATGTTGTTTTTACTTCTTAAGACAACAAATGTAACAAAATTAATAGTATTTCTTACTTTAAATTGTGGGTGCTGGTGTTTGTGGATGATTGTGGAGAGAGTGGAGAGTTATGTTGTGGTCCTACTGGGCTGAGGTGGATGGTAGAGGTTCTGGTACTGAAGTTGACGGTTGTACTGGAGTGTCTAACTTTAAGCCATTCAATCAAGTGATTCAGTCAGTTGAGTCGTTCAGTAAGTCAGTCAAGTGATTCAGTAAGTCAGTCATTTAGTCAGTAAGTCATTCAATCAGTAAGTCATTCAGCCAGTAAGTCAGTCACACAAACTTATGTTTACCTCTTTTTATGTGTACAAAGTAACACTTCATTACGGCCAAGTCGGACCGAAACGTCGTCGTAAGCTTCTCTCTTTTATGTGCGGGTTATTTGTGTATAGTTCCAGTCACGGTATTGTGCCTTGTTTTGTTATTTACAGGATGTCTTGTCTAATATCTTTGTTTCCTTCGTTAATTCTAAGACTTAAATATTCACACCTTTTCTTGCCACTTTGAGAAACACTGATATGCTTGGCAGATACAAAATATACTTGTAGATGAATGGTTCAGAGAACCGACATGTTGATAAATTAGACACATGTGCAACTCTTGGGTATCTTTATTGAGGAAACGTTTCGCCACACAGTGGCTTCATCAGTCCATACAAAGGAGAATCTTGAAGAACAGGAGGAGAATGAGGTAATCAGTCCCTCAGCTTTGAGTCGATGTGGTCAGTCCTTCAAGATTCTACTCTGTATGGACTGATGAAGCTACTGTGTGGCGAAACGTTTCCTCAATAAAGATACGCAAGAATTGCACATGTGTCTAATTTATCAAGATATACTTGGCAGATACAAGATATACTTGGCAGATACAAGATATACTTGGCAGATACAAGATATACTTGGCAGATACAAGATACAACAATTAAAAGATAAAAACACAATTCACAATCACAAGCTTGTAGCAGAGAAGTTGGACTGGACACGTATGAAGTACGAATGGTGGGATGGTTGGGTGGTGTTGGGGGTTGGCTGGGGACGGCAAAAGGTCTCCCCAGCTGAACCACAACAAGGCGGCAGCTTGAGGAAAAGGGAAGTTTTATTTTTCCTTCCCGCAAAGTGAACCGTGTTAAATTCATCATACGACGTGTTACATAAAATTGTGCCGCAATTCTTCAGTCGTGTTATACTCAAATCGTGCCAAATAAACTAGTGCTAAATGACGGTCTACTGTATATATATATATATATGTCGTGCCGAATATGTAAAACTGGTCAATTAGCAAGAACTCATTTAAAATTAAGTCCTTTCTAAAATTTTCTCTTATACACTTAAATATATATTTTTTTCATTAATGTTAATGTAAAAAATTTTATTTTTGCACCAAAAGAAACTTACAAAACTTACCTAACCTTATTATAACAAGAACAATTTATTTTAGCCTAACTCAACTAAATATATTTTAGATTTGTTTACAGTAATTTAATACTAAACAAACACAGTGAAATATATTTTTTTCGTTAGGTTCAGAATGATTTTGGGGAAATTATTGCATACACAAATTTTTACTTGTCCTATATGGCAAGATGAACGTTGCTATTTAAGCCAAGATCGCAAATTCTGCCTATTCGGCACGACATACATACATATATATATATATATATATATATATATATATATATATATATATATATATATATATATATATATATATAATAATTATTTTTCCTCTCCTGGAGTTGCTATAGTAGTAGTGTTAAGTGACTGAAATGTAAGACAGCAGTCACAGCCAACTGTAGCAGCGAGGGGAAACCAACGTGGACTCCCTATAAACTCTGACTAGAGCCCTGGTAAACAGGGCGAAGGAAGAAGGATGAAGGAAGAGTGGAGATGGGTTTAGGAGGCGTTGGGAGGAGGTGGGGCTTGAAAGTGGTCCAACTATTTATGATTTTTGGGGGGAGGTAATGGGTGTGTTATGTCTACCTTATGCATCATCGTGAATTTTATGCTGATGCATATCATCCCTTAGGTGTCCCGTAGCTCGGTTGGTAGCGCACTCACCTTATACACTGAGTGTCCGTGGTTCGATCCCTGGTGCGGGTGGAAACATTGGGGCGTGTTTTCTTAAGACACTTGATGCCCATGTTTACCTGGCAGTAAGTAGGTACCTGGGTGTTAGTCAACTGGTGTGGGCCGTATTCTGGGAGCCAAAATTAACCTAAGTTGCCCGAAATACGTGGAGCCCCAGACCGACATAATGAGACTAGTCACGAGGGAGCATTCACCAAATTCAACTTCAATAACAAAAACATAAAGTGGGACCAAGTAAACCAATTCCTAACCGATATAAGCTGGGAAGATATACTAAGCAACACAGACCCCAACTTATGCCTAGAACAGATTAACTCGGTGGCACTCGATGTATGCACAAGGCTTATTCCTCTAAGAAAAAGGAGGAGTAGATGTAAAATAGAAAGAGACAGGCGCTCCCTTTACAGGCGACGGAAAAGAATAACAGAGCGGCTAAAAGAGGTCAATATATCTGAAATGCGTAGGGAGACACTGGTCAGAGAAATAGCAAGCATCGAACTTAAGCTAAAAGAATCCTTTAGGAGTCAGGAATCGCGGGAAGAACTAAAAGCCATAAATGAAATCGAAAGAAACCCAAAGTATTTCTTCTCCTATGCCAAATCAAAATCGAGAACAACGTCCAGTATTGGGCCCCTACTTAAACAAGATGGGTCCTACACAGATGACAGCAAGGAAATGAGTGAGCTACTCAAGTCCCAGTATGACTCAGTTTTTAGCAAGCCGCTAACCAGACTGAGAGTCGAAGATCAAAATTAATTTTTTATGAGAGAGCCACAAAATTTAATTAACACAAACCTATCCGATGTTATCCTGACGCCAAATGACTTCGAACAGGCGATAAATGACATGCCCATGCACTCTGCCCCAGGGCCAGACTCATGGAACTCTGTGTTCATCAAGAACTGCAAGAAGCCCCTATCACGAGCCTTTTCCATCCTATGAAGAGGGAGCATGGACACGGGGGTCGTCCCACAGTTACTAAAAACAACAGACATAGCCCCACTCCACAAAGGGGGCAGTAAAGCAACAGCAAAGAACTACAGACCAATAGCACTAACATCCCATATCATAAAAATCTTTGAAAGGGTCCTAAGAAGCAAGATCACCACCCATCTAGAAACCCATCAGTTACACAACCCAGGGCAACATGGGTTTAGAACAGGTCGCTCCTGTCTGTCTCAACTATTGGATCACTACGACAAGGTCCTAAATGCACTAGAAGACAAAAAGAATGCAGATGTAATATATACAGACTTTGCAAAAGCCTTCGACAAGTGTGACCATGGCGTAATAGCGCACAAAATGCGTGCTAAAGGAATAACAGGAAAAGTTGGTCGATGGATCTATAATTTCCTAACAGAACACAGAGAGTAGTCGTCAACAGAGTAAAGTCCGAGGCAGCTACGGTGAAAAGCTCTGTTCCACAAGGCACAGTACTCGCTCCCATCTTGTTCCTCATCCTCATATCCGACATAGACAAGGATGTCAGCCACAGCACCGTGTCTTCCTTTGCAGATGACACCCGAATCTGCATGACAGTGTCTTCCATTGCAGACACTGCAAGGCTCCAGGCGGACATCAACCAAATCTTTCAGTGGGCTGCAGAAAACAATATGAAGTTCAACGATGAGAAATTTCAATTACTCAGATATGGTAAACACGAGGAAATTAAATCTTCATCAGAGTACAAAACAAATTCTGGCCACAAAATAGAGCGAAACACCAACGTCAAAGACCTGGGAGTGATCATGTCGGAGGATCTCACCTTCAAGGACCATAACATTGTATCAATCGCATCTGCTAGAAAAATGACAGGATGGATAATGAGAACCTTCAAAACTAGGGAGGCCAAGCCCATGATGACACTCTTCAGGTCACTTGTTCTATCTAGGCTGGAATATTGCTGCACTCTAACAGCACCTTTCAAGGCAGGTGAAATTGCCGACCTAGAAAATGTACAGAGAACTTTCACGGCGCGCATAACGGAGATAAAACACCTCAATTACTGGGAGCGCTTGAGGTTCCTAAACCTGTATTCCCTGGAACGCAGGAGGGAGAGATACATGATTATATACACCTGGAAAATCCTAGAGGGACTAGTACCGAACTTGCACACGAAAATCACTCACTACGAAAGCAAAAGACGTGGCAGACGATGCACCATCCCCCCAATGAAAAGCAGGGGTGTCACTAGCACGTTAAGAGACCATACAATAAATGTCAGGGGCCCGAGACTGTTCAACTGCCTCCCAGCACACATAAGGGGGATTACCAACAGACCCCTGGCAGTCTTTAAGCTGGCACTGGACAAGCACCTAAAGTCAGTTCCTGATCAGCCGGGCTGTGGCTCGTACGTTGGTTTGCGTGCAGCCAGCAGTAACAGCCTGGTTGGTCAGGCTCTGATCCACCAGGAGGCCTGGTCACAGACCGGGCCGCGGGGGCGTTGACCCCCGGAACTCTCTCCAGGTAAACTCCAGGTAATATCCAGGGGCTTTCTGTATAGTATGTCACTGATGTCAACTATGGTCTGTATAAGTTGTATCATGTACTTGTAGATTACTATTATTATTATTAATTATTATTATTATTATTATGATAGTGATATAACCTGACCATAAATATACACATGTTACGTATCCCTTCCTTCTCACTCTATAAAGTACCATGTTACTTATAGCTATTGTTCTTGCAGCGAAACTCTGCAAGAACTATCTGCAGCGAAACACTGCAGGAGTAAACTGACCAGAATATAGTCCTTTCGTGAGCAATGTGTCAGGTGTAGTCAGGGTGGAAAACACATGTGAAATACACATATAATCCCACATGACAGAAAGTAGCTTAGGACGACGTTCCGGCCCGATTTGGACCATTGACAAGTCACACTAACACACGAAGGTGAGGGAGCTAGTATGCATGTCAGTATATGTGAAATATTTGGGTACCTTTTTGGCGAAACGTTTGGACAATTTAGATACCCAAGCGTTTCACCCATGTCTTTTTCCATCACCCAGCAGCAACAGCCTGGTTGACCATGCAAGCACCAGATGAGCCTGGTCCATGGCCAGGCTCATGGAAGCTTATCAAAGGTAATCTGTCGGTTGTATTCCGTCAATAACAAGAATCGGCATAACCGAGCAACACTTGCACAATAACCTGTGTTGACAAAGTAACTAGTGTTGACAAAGTAACTTGTGTTGACAAAGTAACTAGTGTTGACAAAGTAACTAGTGTTGACAAAGTGACTTGTGTTGGCAAAGATTATTAATAACCTTATTTATTAAAGTGGTGGAGGGGTAAGCCAGCGAAAGGCCTCGGCCAGATGACCAAAAGCTCTAGTGGTGGGTCATCATGGGACTAAGACCCGCGTCAGGAAACAGCTGTTCTGTTTCCTGAGCAATCGTTGTGAAGGGAGTGACGACTCACAATGCGACTGCCAGAGCATTGCAACTGCACACGTACATTCATTTATACATTATGCAAACATGGCGAACAAGCGACACAAGATGAAAACAACCACAGGGGGAGTTGAATGATAGCTTTAGGCCTTTCTTGTTGCAATCAGCACATCACCAGGAGCTTGCAATGCTGCGGAAATGAGTAGGAAGAAGAAGGAGACTCGTTCAAGGGAACGGTTTTGCTCAAATACCCTGTGGTTGTTTTGTCTCTATTTATTCGCTGGAGAGAGAGAGAGAGAGAGAGAGAGAGAGAGAGAGAGAGAGAGAGTGACAGGCAAAAGTAATATGCTTACACGCTTGAAAAACGTTTTTCACAAATTTTATACACTCTCACTATAAATCCAGGTGGATGGGCCACTAAACTTTAAACCTCCAATCTGTGTACGATTTTCATCTTTTCCATTTTATTTCAATATACTCACTGTATTCTAAGACTGTACTCACTGTATTCTAAGACTGTACTCACTGTATTCTAAGACTGTACTCACTGTATTCTAAGAAAATAGCGGTTCTGAGAAACATCACGCAAGACACGAATGCTGGAGACTCGGAACCAACCATCAATAACCAGCAAGAAAATTACAGAACGAAATAAAGCGAAACGCAAATATAATCTTTAAAAACAATGAAAGTCAAAAAAAAACAGCCATTATCGTCGTGATCATAAACTTAATTACGATTGCGATCATAATGTAAATAATGAAATTACGGGACTTTATATTATAGAACGTCAGTCAATGACACGAAGATTGAAGACTAAGGCGAGCGAAAATGATGGTAAATGAATGAAGGGAAATTAATGCGTGGAAAGTGAAAAACATAAAAGTTAAAATGTAAACAACACTGATAATGTGAGTGAAAATGATCGCATCAGTGGAGAGTGAAGATGAGGGGAAAGACGCTGGTAACACTAGCCACCGTAACTGAGCTTTCATTATCCAGTTCAGAAAGCTGGCTATAATTCTAACACCGTCAGGTTATAATTCTAACACCTTCTGCCTACAATTCCAACACCGTCTAGCTACAATCTAACACCGTCTAGCTACAATTCCAACACCGTCTAAAACCATACCACGAGCGGGGATAGAACCCGCGATTAGAGAGTCAAAACTCCAGACCGTCGTGGTATGGTTTGTTTGCAATCGAGTCATTACGACTTCGTGAGCCAACACCGTCTAGCTATAATCCCAACAGCATCTAACTACATTTCCAACACAATCTGGCTACAATTCTAACGCAGTCTGGCTACAATTCTAACGCAGTCTGCCTACAATTCTAACGCAGTCTGGCTACAATTCTAACGCAGTCTGGCTACAATTCTAACGCAGTCTGGCTACAATTCTAACGCAGTCTGCCTACAATTCTAACGCAGTCTGGCTACAATTCTAACGCAGTCTGGCTACAATTCTAACGCAGTCTGCCTACAATTCCAACAATCTGGCTACAATTCCAACACCGTCTGTCACAAATTTCATATAAGAGTATCTTGAAAATACCGAAGTGTTGGATGTGTGGACATGATGACCTCCATTACTAGACTGAGAGAGAACATTTAGTAAATTCTCGTAGCAAAGTTTGACACTTACCTCTTGCTAACACCACACTGTTACACTTGATTAATTCTAAGAAATAAAAGATCACTTGATAAACGAGCACTTGACTAATGTACACCATTCAGTACCTGACAAGTTGAAGAACGAGATTCATATGCTACACTCGGGGTGTGTTTGCTGCTGAAACGTTTCGTCTGAACGTTTCTCTTGGACGTTTCGCCTGAATAGGTTTCTGCATGAACCACTAGAGACAGAAAACTTGTTCTGTAAGGCAAAGTTTTTTGTTTTTGGGAGAGATTGGAGATAAAGTGTTTTATATGTATTACGTACACTGGCAAGAATGGCCTGTGAGACCTGGTCGTAATAGGAATGCAGAGCAAAAAAAACTCAGCAGTAGACTATTAAATATATTTGCCTTTACTAGATGATATATACATGTACACTAGTACAATATGTACAGATAGAATAGTTTGTAGATGAGTGGTTCAGAGAACCGACATGTTGATAAATTAGACACATGTGCAACTCTTGGGTATCTTTATTGAGGAAACGTTTCGCCACACAGTGGCTTCATCAGTCCATACGTAGGAGAAACTTGAAGAACAGGAGAAGAATGAGGTAATCAGTCCCTCAACCTTGAGTCGATGTGGTCAGTCCATCAATCTTGAATAGAATACAAATCTGTCAGACACTGCAACTTCTTGGGATCTTAATACTTAGGAATTCTTCGCTTGCCTAATTCTTGGGCACAACCTACTTCCACATTGAACAAATGTGACACTACCTATGACTGCTGCACCTCTCCTGCCATACGGTTTATAAGCTGCTTCTCCGCTCATATGCCGTATTCTATTCAAGATTGATGGACTGAACACATCGACTCGAGGTTGAGGGACTGATTACCTCATTCTTCTCCTGTTCTTCAAGTTTCTCCTACGTATGGACTGATGAAGCCACTCTGTGGCGAAACGTTTCCTCAATAAAGATACCCAAGAGTTGCACATGTGTCTAATTTATCAACAGATAGAATAGTAAATGTACACCACGATGACAGATGGCAAAGCAGAAACCAGAGTGCACTGTACTCAGCCAGCAGGTAGGCAAGTCTGCCAATGCTTACCACAAGTGAACCACGTTGCTTAAGCTTTGGCGGGTTTGCCTTTGATTGGCCAAGGAACCGAGGTACTGATTTAACGACAGGTACCCTATAGATCGTTAAACCCTTAGCACCCGGTTCGCTGGTTGGGAGGCAGCCTATATAGAAGCTTGACATGGGCCTAATAAATTGTAATATATTCTTTGCATGACACAATATGTATCTTACATTTCTGCAAAGAAATCATAATCCTGGGTATATTATGCTTCTCACGAGATCAACAGATCACAATATCAGTACATTAGTCCAGTGGAACTTCAGTGATGAATATACTCACTGTTTACAAACAGATCTCCCGTCTACACAACTTCCCAGTTTTGTTCATACTGAACCTGATGTTTTGACTGAAGATTTCGAAACACAAAAATAATAAATGAAGTCCACGAATATCAGTGGAGTGGTTATTCTTATAGACGCATTATGAAAGATAAATTTCTTGGGGGACTCTTGACAAGGACACAAGTTTCAACTTCTCGCAACTCTGACATCTGAAATAGTTGACCTATGAGACCATTCACCTACAAATACTCTTTAAGTCTATATAAGTAAATGTAAGCAATTTAACGACTCACTGGATGCCAGAGTAAAAGAAGCTACGGTGGGTGCAGCAAGACTTAGAACTGGACTTCCACAAGAACCGACAAGTTGATAAATTAGACACATGTGCAACATTTGGGAATCTTTAATGAGGAAACGTTTCGCCACACAGTGGCTTCATCAGTCCATACATTTTCCTTTGTATAGACTAATGAAGCCACTGTGTGGCGAAATGTTTCCTCAAAGATACCCAAATGTTGCATATGTGTCTAATTTATCACAACGATGGTTTTTCAAACCATTCATCACAACTGTCAGACACTGCAGCATCATGGGATCTTGTTACAAAGAATTCTTCAACACTTGTTCAACCTTTGGACGAAGACCTACTTCGACTAGTGGATGGTACCACTATGACCCCGCCTCCATCTGCTTCACGTCACCTCACTACAGTATATAAGCCACGTCTACGGCTCTATGCTGTACATTCTACAAGATTGATGGACTGAACACATCGACTCCATGCTGAGGGACTGATTACCTCATACTCCTCCTCTCCTTACGCCTTCCTCTTTGTATTGGACTGATGAAGCCACTGTGTGGCGAAACGTTTCCTGAATAAAGATTCCCATATGCTGCATTAGTGTCTCAATCTTCAACTTGTCGGTTTTTCAAACCATTCATCACAAGCCCTTGACAGTTTTGTGAAGTATGAGATACGCAATGAGTCAGTCACATCCTTCACACATCAGCAGTATTGCAGCAATAACGAAATCTGGTATAAACCTTGGTAATAAATACCGACAAGTTGGTTTAGAAAGACTCAGGTCACGTGCGTCACACCTCACTCTCCGCCTATATATAATGTCTTTCTACCTCTGTATGTTAGAAGTGATCAAGGTCCCAGGACCGAAACGTTTTCTAATAAATATGTTATAGTGTTTGCTTACGTGTCTTTCTAAACCAATAACGAAATCTACCCATCATGATGCACTTTTTCCACCTCTCACCGCCTGGCTTCAGTGTACAACAGTGAGGACTGTGATCAGCCGGTTACTACAGAGAACTAATGAACGTTCGTCACACATCATCAAGGGATTACATACGGTAAAAGTACACGTAATTATCTCAAATTTTTCTAACCGAACATGGAGATAAAAAGCAGAAATATACGGCATTTCTCGATTTTTTTTCCGTTCTAATATGAAAGACCTGTAGGTTAAATTAACGTATTCATTTATTAATTAATGTGAAATATTGCACTCTAGCAAGTCATGCAGTTGACGAGACACTGCAACATATCACAATCTTTATTGAGAAAACGTTCGCCACACAGCGGAATCATCAGTCCAATATAAGAACGATGTAAATAGAGGAGGAGTTTGAGGTAATCAGTCCCTCAGCCTGGAATCGATGTGTTTAGTCCATCAGTATTGAAGAAAGTACAGATTTCTATATGTTGCAAAGTATCTTATTCTTCAATTTGTCGGTTTTCTGAATTATTCATCACACAGCTTGTGCTACTAAGTCAGATGCCGTGCTCCTTCCTTAAGTGAATGTGACCTGGCCTGATTAGGTTAAGTCACTGGCTTAAGCCAGTAAGAGACTTGGACATGCCTCGCATGGACCAGTAGGCCTGCTGCAGTGTGCCTTATGTTCACAAGCGATGATCTTTCATCTTTCGTAAGCTAATCGCCAGATACACACACTCCTCTTCGTCAATATACCTAAGTGATCAACTATTACGCTATATACTTGTATATCTAACAGAAACTGCGCTTCATTGCCGTATTTTTAACATTATGTCGGCACTCACCAAGGTGGTGCACTGAGTTCCACACTGTTAAACCTTTATTACCAAACTCACTAACAGATAGCTTGAGAAACATCACAGATAAACAAACACAATGAAATATATATTTTTCGTTAGGTTCAGAATGATTTTCTGCGAAACTATTGCATACACAAATTTTCGCTTGCCTTATTCGGCAAGAAGAGCGTTGCTATTTAAGCCAAAATCGCAAGTTTTATCTATTCGACACGACATGTATATATATATTAATTGTAAATCACCTGAATACAATTCATCTAAGGTTATTCATCATTCTAGGTGAGTTACTCAAGCGGAAGCTTGATGAATAGGGAGGTCTAACCTATCGACAGACTCATTACCACCTCGGCGTGAAAATAATCGCCGCCCTTCACCAGGATAACAATAGGCCGTTAGGTTCATTCCTGGAATTTTTCCAACAATCAATCACCCGCCTGGCGGGTCTAACAATCTTCAGGTGTCGTTCCTCTTACAATCTTCAGGTGTCGTTCCTCTTACAATCTTCAGGTGTCGTTCCTCTTACAATCTTCAGGTGTCGTTCCTCTTACAATCTTCAGGTGTCGTTCCTCTTACAATCTTCAGGTGTCGTTCCTCTTACAATCTTCAGGTGTCGTTCCTCTTACAATCTTCAGGTGTCGTTCCTCTTACAATCTTCAGGTGTCGTTCCTCTTACAATCTTCAGGTGTCGTTCCTCTTACAATCCTCAGTTGTCGTTCCTCTTACAATCCTCAGTTGTCGTTCCTCTTACAATCCTCAGTTGTCGTTCCTCTTACAATCTTCAGGTGTCGTTCCTCTTACAATCTTCAGGTGTCGTTCCTCTTACAATCTTCAGGTGTCGTTCCTCATACAATCCTCAGGTGCCAGGTGTCGTTCCTCTTACAATCCTCAGGTGTCGTTCCTCTTACAATCCTCAGGTGTCGTTCCTCTTACAATCCTCAGGTGTCGTTCCTCTTACAATCCTCAGGTGTCGTTCCTCTTACAATCCTCAGGTGTCGTTCCTCTTACAATCCTCAGGTGTCGTTCCTCTTACAATCCTCAGGTGTCGTTCCTCTTACAATCCTCACAATCCTCAGGTGTCGTTCCTCTTACAATCCTCAGGTGTCGTTCCTCTTACAATCCTCAGGTGTCGTTCCTCTTACAATCCTCAGGTGTCGTTCCTCTTACAATCCTCAGGTGTCGTTCCTCTTACAATCCTCAGGTGTCGTTCCTCTTACAATCCTCAGGTGTCGTTCCTCTTACAATCCTCAGGTGTCGTTCCTCTTACAATCCTCAGGTGTCGTTCCTCTTACAATCCTCAGGTGTCGTTCCTCTTACAATCCTCAGGTGTCGTTCCTCTTACAATCCTCAGGTGTCGTTCCTCTTACAATCCTCAGGTGTCGTTCCTCTTACAATCCTCAGGTGTCGTTCCTCTTACAATCCTCAGGTGTCGTTCCTCTTACAATCCTCAGGTGTCGTTCCTCTTACAATCCTCAGGTGTCGTTCCTCTTACAATCCTCAGGTGTCGTTCCTCTTACAATCCTCAGGTGTCGTTCCTCTTACAATCCTCAGGTCACAATCCTCAGGTGTCGTTCCTCTTACAATCCTCAGGTGTCGTTCCTCTTAGGTGTCGTTCCTCTTACAATCCTCAGGTGCCGTTCCTCTTACAATCCTCAGGTGCCGTTCCTCTTACAATCCTCAGGTGTCGTTCCTCTTACAATCCTCAGGTGTCGTTCCTCTTACAATCCTCAGGTGTCGTTCCTCTTACAATCCTCAGGTGTCGTTCCTCTTACAATCCTCAGGTGTCGTTCCTCTTACAATCCTCAGGTGTCGTTCCTCTTACAATCCTCAGGTGTCGTTCCTCTTACAATCCTCAGGTGTCGTTCCTCTTACAATCCTCAGGTGTCGTTCCTCTTACAATCCTCAGGTGCCGTTCCTCTTACAATCCTCAGGTGTCGTTCCTCTTACAATCCTCAGGTGTCGTTCCTCTTACAATCCTCAGGTGTCGTTCCTCTTACAATCCTCAGGTGCCGTTCCTCTTACAATCCTCAGGTGCCGTTCCTCTTACAATCCTCAGGTGTCGTTCCTCTTACAATCCTCAGGTGTCGTTCCTCTTACAATCCTCAGGTGCCGTTCCTCTTACAATCCTCAGGTGTCGTTCCTCTTACAATCCTCAGGTGTCGTTCCTCTTACAATCCTCAGGTGTCGTTCCTCTTACAATCCTCAGGTGTCGTTCCTCTTACAATCCTCAGGTGTCGTTCCTCTTACAATCCTCAGGTGTCGTTCCTCTTACAATCCTCAGGTGTCGTTCCTCTTACAATCCTCAGGTGCCGTTCCTCTTACAATCCTCAGGTGACGTTCCTCTTACAATCCTCAGGTGTCGTTCCTCTCACAATCTTTCATCCTTTCTCGTTCCTTTTCATATTTATTTCAGGAATTTCGTTGGGTATAATGAACTTTCTTATGAAGACGAAATGTTATGGAAGAATAATACTGTATTTTGGGTAATGTATGTGATTGGTTCTGAGAGAGAGAGAGAGAGAGAGAGAGAGAGAGAGAGAGAGAGAGAGAGGGAGAGAGAGAGAGAGAGAGAGAGAGAGAATTGATTGTATATATGTCTGTAAGCTGGATTAATTATTCATTTGCAATTAAATATTTTTAGACAGAGGAATTCAATATTCTCATCTTTTCCAACTTACTTGAAGTTAGAATTTATATTCTGGTAATTACTATAGTTAATAACAATAACAATGTTTACTTCTACAAGTACATGACACAACTTATACAGACCATAGCTCACATCAGTGTTTTGGGCAGCTTAGGTTAATCTTGGATGCGACGCACACCAGTCGACTAATATCCAGGTACCTACTCACTGCTAGATGAACAGGGACAGTAAGTGTCCTAAGGTAACACGCCCAATGTTTGTACCCGTACCAGGGATCGAACCACGGACACACTGTGTGTGAGCTGAGAGAAAAAGGCACAGCTGCTAGCTGTGCCTTTTTCTCTCTCAAAATGAAGTGTGTTATTGCTATAAAAAATCATTAGCAAGATCAGGTGTAGTTTCTTCCAAGAGTATTTCCTGAGACTCTGTAAATTTGATGACAGATCTAATTTCTCCTGTACCGTTGCACAGTCGGAGATAGTTAATAATTTAATGTCCTTCTTCATCTCATTGTAATTTTCATAATGTGCCATCAGACTCATCAGACTGATACATCATCAGTCATCTTTTTTTTTCTTCCAACCCCCTTTGCACCTTACAGAGTTTTGCCTAGTTACCATTTGTCTTCTCCTGTACCTTAAGAGTGTTTTCTAGTTATCAGTTGTCTTCTCCTGTGCCTTAAGAGTGTTTTCTAGTTATCAGTTGTCTTCTCCTGTGCCTTAAGAGTGTTTTCTAGTTATCAGTTGTCTTCTCCTGTGCCTTAAGAGTGTTCTCTATTTATCAGTTGTCTTCTCCTGTACCTTAAGAGTGTTCTCTAGTTATCAGTTGTCTTCTCCTGTACCTTAAGAGTGTTCTCTAGTTATCAGTTGTCTTCTCCTGTACCTTAAGAGTGTTCTCTAGTTATCAGTTGTCTTCTCCTGTACCTTAAGAGTGTTCTCTAGTTATCAGTTGTCTTCTCCTGTACCTTAAGAGTGTTCTCTAGTTATCAGTTATCTTCTGCACCTCATGGTCTCTTGTGATCATTTCTTCTCGGTCTTTTTTTCCACTCTTCTTCCATTCATGATTCCTCTACTCCTGCTTGCTTCATTATCACTGCTCCTTTCATCTTCCATCTTTTCTCTTCAGCTGCAATTGCCATTTCTTCTATTCCAAGCTTAATTCGCTGTGTTCTCTTACACCTTTCCAAATCTTGCTAATGGAGGGTATTTGATTTCCTTTCATATTCCTTATCCAAGCTGTTATCACATTTCTTCTGTTCCCTCTTTCTTTCCCCCATTTTACTGTTGTTCTTGGAGTTCTCTTTTGTCTTGTTTTAGCAAGGCACGTGTTTAATTTCAATTTCGTATTGCAATCTAATCAGGTCGATGTTTTGACACCTTGGTGTCAGTGTGTGTGTGTGTGTGTGTGTGTGTGTGTGTGTGTGTGTGTGTGTGTGTGTGTGTGTGTGTGTGTGTGTGTGTGTGTCTGTGTGTCACCACAAAACCACACAATGCTTTGGCTTAATAATGGCACATCGGATCTAATATTGATGACTATAACCTGTGTTATTATCTTCCTGTGCAGGAGCAGTGGTGGTGGCGCCCTCGTCGCTTCACTCACCTCACTCCTCTCTGCACCCACCGCCACAGCAGCAGCAGCAACAGCAACAGCAGCAGTCTGGCCGCCGGGCGGGTAGAAGCACTGGAGGGGGCGGTGGAGGTGGCGGAGGTGGCGGCAGCGGCAGCAGCAGCAGCAGTAGCGGCACCCACCACCACCACCACAGCAGTAGCAGCAGCGGCACTAGTGGCAGTGTGAAGGGTGGCACTAGCCACCTGGGTATGACGTTAAGCGGCAGCAGTAGCAGCCCCGTGGAACCTATCAAGCCCCTGCTGGATCTAAGTTCAGGGGCAGCAGGGGCATCCATCCTAACAATGCCCCTACACCCAGTATTCGACGAGGCTGCACCTCGTAACGTCTCCAGCCTGACTGGTAACTCAGCGTACCTACACTGTCTCGTCCACAACCTGGGCAACAAGAGTGTGAGTACCGCTTATTCTCATAGCTTTCAGAGGCTCTCAGTACCTCTGTATGTATTTACAGTATAGGAAAATACGCAGTGTACATACCTACTTTGTCGTCAGTTTACTCTTGTTAGTGCGGGTTATTTGTGGATTGTTCCAGCCACGGTATTGTGGGTTATTTATGAATTGTTCCAGCCACGGTATTGCGGGTTATTTATGAATTGTTCCAGCCACGGTATTGTGGGTTATTTATGAATTGTTCCAGCCACGGTATTGCGGGTTATTTATGAATTGTTCCAGCCACGGTATTGTGGGTTATTTATGAATTGTTCCAGCCACGGTATTGTGGGTTATTTATGAATTGTTCCAGCCACGGTATTGCGGGTTATTTATGAATTGTTCCAGCCACGGTATTGCGGGTTATTTATGAATTGTTCCAGCCACGGTATTGCGGGTTATTTATGAATTGTTCCAGCCACGGTATTGTGGGTTATTTATGAATTGTTCCAGCCACGGTATTGCGGGTTATTTATGAATTGTTCCAGTCACGATATTGTGGGTTATTCATCATGCACTGTACAGTCTGGCAATCCCAGATGTAAGACTTAACATTCAACATATTGCAGAAACAGACTAGTTGAACATTATGTTTGGTACTCGGACATCTTACTAGATGGGCAAGGTATTGTTGCAATCTTGAGGTATGAATCTGGTACTTCTCAGCTGCAATGACCAGACTAATGATTTGTGTAAAAGCCAGGCACTGCAGTCGTTCTTTACAGTTCTTCACTCACACCAACAGTTCTGAGTTATCACCGATCAATGCACTCAAAGTCAGTTTGATAAGAGTGAATCTTCCCTGACGCAAAGAGCACTGGGTGATACTACATAATAATAATAATAATAATAATAATAATAATAATAATAATAATAATAATAATATATTTACTACAAGGCCTGGTCACAGACCGGGCCGCGGGGGCGTTGAGCCCCGGAACTCTCTCCAGGTAAACTCCAGGTAAGTACATATACAAGGTATACAGACCATAGCTGTCATCAATGACATACTACTATATAGAAAGCCGCTTGTTATGCTCAGCATTTCGGGCAAATTAGGTCAGTTTTGTCCCAGGATGCGACCCACACCAGTCCACTAACACCCAGGTATTCATTACTGATGGGTGAACATAGACAACCGGTGTAAGGAAACACGTCCAATGTTTCCACCCCTTCGCCGGGAATCGAACCCGGACCTCGCTGTGTGAAGACAGAGCTTTAACACTGCGTGAACACAGCCACTTCCGCCCAGTAATGATCGGTAATCACTTCCGCCGAGTAATGATTGGTAATCACTCCTCCCGAGTAATGCTCGGTAATCAGCTCCACCGAGTAATGGTCGGTAATCGATCCCACCGAGTAATGGTCAGCAATCAGTTCTCCCGAGTAATGGTCGGTAATCACTTTCGCCGAGCAATGGTCGGTAATCAGTTCCCCTGAGTAATGGTCGGTAATCAGTTCCCCTGAGTAATGGTCGGTAATCAGCTCCCCTGAGTGATGGTCGGTAATCAGCTCCCCTGAGTGATGGTCGGTAATAAGGTCCCCTGAATAATGGTAATTGAATCCACCAAGTAATGGTCGACAATCAGTTCCCTTGAATAATATTCGGTAATAAGTTCCCCTGAGTAATGGTCGGTAATCGAATCCACCAAATTATAGTCGATAATCAGTTCCCCCGAGTAACGGTCGGTAATCAGCTCCGCCGAGTAACGGTCGGTAATCAGCTCCGCCGAGTAACGGTCGGTAATCTTGGCCACAAGTAATCTTAAGAAAGTTAAGGATAAACAGACTGTGTTATGACACATGGGATTTTTTATTTAATAATTATGTACATAGAGAAATAACTGTTACAAAAATAAAGTATATTAATAAAGCTTTGAAACGCAGAGAAGTGAAAGTGTGAAATGTGAGATATTTTCTTTAAATGTAAGATATGAATATTTGCATAATTATATCTTATATTTTTATCTTTAAACGTAAATTTTGAAAATTTGCATAATCTTATCTGTAATTAAACCAGAATTAACTTCAGGTTTTTGTCAATAATTTTCTTTCGTAAGAGTAAGTTAGTCTGAGGTATATAATTCTATAAGTGTACTTGCAACTGAATTTAAAATTTCTAGATTCAGAGATTTAGCTTTCTACTAGGCAGAGGTCACTGTGTGGACACACACACTGTGTGTGTGTGTGTGTGTGTGTGTGTGTGTGTGTGTGTGTGTGTGTGAAGGACAAAGAAGACCGCAGATGGAGTACAGTCTAGGGGGCCAGAGACTACAAACCTCACTCAAGGAAAAAGATCTTGGGGTGAGTATAACACCAGGCACATCTCCTGAAACGCACATCAACCAAATAACTGCTGCAGCATATGGGCGCCTGGCAAACCTCAGAACAGCATTCCGACATCTTAATAAGGACTCGTTCAGGACCCTGTACACTGTGTAGGTTAGTTCTATATTGGAGTATGCAGCACCAGTTTGTAACCCACACCTAGCCAAGCACGTATGGAAATTATTTGTGCAATAAGACTAGTCCCGGAGCTAAGGGGGCATGTCCTACGAGGAGAGGTTAAGGGAAATCGACCTGACGACACTGGAAGACAGGAGAGATAGGGGGGTATGATAACGACATATAAAATACTGAGAGGAATCGACAATGTGGACAGAGACAGAATGCTCCAGAGATGGGACACAGCAACAAGGGGTCACAGTTGGAAGTTGAAGACTCGGATGAATCACAGGGATGTTAGGAAGTATTTCTTCAGTCACAGGATTGTCAGGAAATGGAACAGTCTGGGAAGTGATGTAGTGGAGGCAGGATCCATACATAGTTTTAAGAAGACGCATGATAAAGCTCATGGAGCAGGAAGAGTGACCTTGTAGCGACCAGTGAAGAGGCGGGACCAGGAGCTGTGACTCGACCCCTACACCCACAACTGAGTACACACACACACACACACACACACACACACACACACACAGTAGACAGGTCACTGTGTTGAACACACACACACATAAACAAGTCAGGAGTGTAACTTAACCTCATATTTTTATGACATCGTTATATACTTGATCTGAGATAGGGAATGCCACTTCCAATTCCTAGAATCAAAAGCCCTTCCTTCGCCAGTATCATAGCACCCTCACTGAAGGAACATTTACACGAGACTTAAAGTTGTGGTAAGTCCACTGAGCACTAAACACGGAGATTTCCACAATAGTCAGTGTCACTAAGATCTTCTGACAAACTCATTCCAGTCAGTCCCACTGTACTTCCACACTGAAATTTCACACTCCTACGAGCCTAACATCTTCATGTCTCAAACGTTTCTTTTTTCTTTCTGGTAATAGTCTTTCTTCTTCCTGGTAATCGTCTCCTTTTCTTCCTGGCAATCGAATCTTGGCCGCTTTGATTATGACCAAGTAGCAGTTTTTTAAGAGAGGTATTGTCAGCAGCATAGACCTCTTCTTGTATTCGTTTTAAGTAATATTTGAATGATCATGAATTTCAGCGTGTAAGAACCTTATACAACCATCATAGCGTTGAGCGTTGACGTTTACAACTGTGTAACGTCCCCAAATGGCGTACTGCCAAAATAGCGAAGAAGTTGCAGAATATGATATCACTAGGGCAACGTTTCACTCTATTTAGAGCTTTATTAAGTGGCTTGATTAAAGCTCTCCACAAAGGGAAACCGTCTCAGTGAAAGCCTGTCCATGCAACGTGTGTGTGTGTGTGTGTGTGTGTGTGTGTGTGTGTGTGTGTGTGTGTGTGTACTCACCTATTTGTACTCACCTATTTGTGGTTGCAGGGGTCGATTCACAGCTCCTGGTCCCGCCTCTTCGCTGATTGCTACTAGGTCCTCTCTCTCCCTGCCCCATGAGCTCTATCATACCTCGCCTTAAAACTATGTATGGTTCCTGCCTCCACATCACTTTCTAGGCTATTCCATGGCCTGACTACTCTATGACTGAAGAAATACTTCCTAACATCCCTTTGATTCATCTGAGTCTTCAACTTCCAATTGTGACCTCTTGTGTCTGTGTCCCTTCTCTGGAACATCCCGTCTTTGTCCACCTCGTCTATTCCGCGCAGTATTTTATATGTCGTTATCATGTCTCCCCTGACCCTCCTGGCCTCCAGTGTCGTCAGGCCGATTTCCCTCAACCTTTCTTCATAGGACAATCCCCGTAGCTCTGGGACTAGTCTTGTTGCAAACCTTTGCACTTTCTCTAATTTCTTGACGTGCTTGACTAGGTGTGGATTCCAAACTGGTGCTGCATACTCCAGTATGGGCCTGACGTAGATGGTATACAGAGTCTTAAACGAATCCTTACTGAGGTATCGGAACGCTATCCGTAGGTTTGCCAGGCGCCCGTATGCTGCAGCAGTTATCTGATTGATGTGCGCCTCAGGAGATATGCTCGGTGTTATACTCACCCCCAGATCTTTTTCCTTGAGTGAGGTTTGCAGTCTTTGGCCAT
Organism: Cherax quadricarinatus; assembly: GCF_038502225.1. NCBI lineage: Eukaryota > Metazoa > Arthropoda > Malacostraca > Decapoda > Parastacidae > Cherax > Cherax quadricarinatus. The sequence continues at coordinate 16,020,272 of NC_091374.1, forward strand.
CTAAACTATATTGTGTCTGCGGTCTTCTTTGCCCTTCCCCAATCTTCATGACTTTGCATTTGGCAGGGTTAAATTCAAGGAGCCAGTTGCTGGACCAGGCTTGTAGCCTGTCCAGGTCTCTTTGTAGTCCTGCCTGATCCTCGTCCGATTTGATTCTTCTCATTAACTTCACATCATCTGCAAACAAGGACACTTCTGAGTCTATCCCTTCCGTTATGTCGTTCACGTATACCAAGAACAGCACAGGTCCTAGGACTGACCCCTGTGGAACCCCGCTTGTCACAGGCGCCCACTCTGACACCTCGTCGCGTACCATGACTCGTTGTTGCCTCCCTGTCAGATATTGTGTGTGTGTGTGTGTGTGTGTGTGTGTGTGTGTGTGTGTGTGTGTGTGTGTGTGTGTGTGTGTGTGTGTGTGTGTGTGTGTGTGTGTGTTTGTTTTCTCTCCACATAGGTAAACATGATTACCATTCCCGCAAGGTGTCCACTTAGCCAGACCAACACAAGAGAATACCAGAGCAACACTGGAGTCCTTCACCTATGTTGCTACATGCATAGCACCTTGACGTAGGTGACCTTCAGTCCTTCACCTATGTTGCTACATGCATAGCACCTTGACGTAGGTGACCTTCAGTCCTTCACCTATGTTGCTACATGCATAGCACCTTGACGTAGGTGACCTTCAGTCCTTCACCTATGTTGCTACATACATAGCACCTTGACGTAGGTGACCTTCAGTCCTTCACCTATGTTGCTACATGCATAGCACCTTGACGTAGGTGACCTTCAGTCCTTCACCTATGTTGCTACATGCATAGCACCTTGACGTAGGTGACCTTCAGTCCTTCACCTATGTTGCTACATGTATAGCACCTTGACGTAGGTGACCTTCAGTCCTTCACCTATGTTGCTAAATGCATAGCACCGAAAGCAACACAACAGTTGCTTTCACCGAAAATATCACCTGACGGAGGTAACCTTCAACAGGTGACACCTTCGGTATACCCCTGGAGGAGACCTGAACCAGACAACACACCTCTGTGACCACGGTTGGTTAATGAGGTTTAAACTCCCTTGACCACAATAGGGTCATTAAGATTGCTCCAAAGCCTTTCACCACTAGTCAAGAATACTTTAAATAGAGATTGAAGTATGGTCTCAGCATATATACACAGAGAAAAATATACCTTTTGGTGCATATATCCTGGGCCCTGAAGAGAGTGACCCTTAACGAGCTACGATATTTGTTTTACTAAAGCAAAAGGAAATTATGTAAAAACACGATTTTTTACGGGACATTCGAAAAATATTTATGGATAGATTACTTTTAATATTTTTAGATATAAGAGAAATAAAGTAATAAACAGACAGCTTCGAAAATACCGTTTGTGGAAGGAATGCAACGCGACCCGAGATGGAGAAGACTTGGGGGGTGGGTGGCGAGTGAGGAGAGAGGAGCGACCAGCAGAACCTCGAGGCTTGAAGACCTACCCCAGTGTCTGGAGGCTGACAAAAGCTCTCAATAATTGGGGGGATCGAAGACTGCGATCTGAAAGCCTCCTGGAGCTTGGGGAACCCACTAGCGTGAAATAAGTTTGTATATTTTAAATTTCTATGACTCCTGCGGCTTTAGCTTTCCACGTAAACGCCTGAGCGCCTGAGTCTCCTTTGAAGTTGAGCTAAATTTCAACGCCAAAGCTATGTTCTTGATGTACAAAGGTATCACGAGCCATAAATGAAAGAAAGGAGGAATTCAAGGGTCTTGTGGAGGGCTTCCGGGCCTTTGCTGAGGCACTCATGGCTCTGAAGGCACGACTGCATTCTGGCGGCAAGAGTGAGCAGTGAATGAAGAAGGAATTCAATGGCACGATCCCGACACACGAATAATGTGGGGTGAAAGAAGGACTCAGAGAAACTAGGCCAAAGAAGACCCGAGTGCTTCTCTCTCTTGTGTGTCCTCGCTGAGGTGTGCTTGCGGCGGTTGAGGCTCAGCTCCTGGCCCTCCATTTTTCCTTACTGTCCACTCTTATAACCGTCTACAGAGTCTATCACCACGACTCCTCTTCCAGTTCGTGAGTGAGACATGTGTTTCCTTGAACCCTCTGCTCAGTTAATAGCATACATTTCTGTCTTCAGACAATGTTTCTCTCTCCTCTTTAATTTGTGGTCATCATCTGTGTTGTGTGGCTGTAGTTTTCGTTCGGATCTGGTCTTCGCTTCTGTCATTCTCGAGCAACTCTGCTTGTCATATCCTGATATATTCATTCCTGTCTCCTTGTTTAGCTTTTGCTCTGCTGTTCTCTGCAGAGGCTCCTCTCAGTAGCCTCTCTGTGGCACTAGTCAGGCGAAGGTAGGGCTATATTTCGCATTGTTACTCATTACTAGCTTGAACCTTTCTGTCTCCTGGCACTTTCTCACTAGGCCCTCCATCGCCTTGTGGATTATCTGACCAATAAATTCCCTTCCCAAAGACTCTGTTTAGGAAATCTCTCATCTGTGCATCGACTCTTCTTCTGAACTGCCTCTTTTTTCATTCTCTTCAGCCACATTACAACATATTCGGAACTTAGTACTGTATGGCAACTGATTCCTAATGGAAGTATATGTTCTGTTTCTCAGATATACGATCTACCAAAGGAGAAAATGAGATGCTTGCGTTCTTGTACCTTCGACACGTTGGGGGTCATGAAAAGTTCTGTACTGCCTCCGGCTGCCGTTCAACGTTCCGTAAGACTAATGTAGAACCAGGTTCTCCCATTCTATCTATTATTAATTGAAATCCCTTATAACAACAACCTTTGCTTTAGTCCTTGGTGTGTATCGGATGTTGAATTCGATTTCATTAGTAAGTTTTTCCTCACTTAATCCTAGTAACGGGATAACGATTAAAACACTTTGAAAAAAATCTATGATAGTAGGTACGGCAGTCAACGCCAGACAACTGACAAGTGTCTCACGAAATCGTAATGACACGATTGTAAACAAACCATACCACGGGCGGGATTTGAACCCGCGGTCAGAGAGTCTCAAAACTCCAGACCATCGCGTTAGCTAACGCGACGGTCTGGAGTTTTGAGACTGTGACCGCGGGTTCAAATCCCGCCCGTGGTATGGTTTAACTGACAAGTCTCTGAGACACGAGTCCATCTCGCTCAGGCAGCTTGCTCGACCAATTATTTACCGGCAGCTACGTAACGGCGCCAGTGAATTATCACGCCAAAACTTTTCCGAAACGTTGCTGTGTGCTGCTCTGCCTAGGATGTGTATTGTTAATTTTCAACTGTCTTTACTTTGCTGCCTCTGTCTCCCTTTCTTCAGCGTAGGATTGTATATCACTGTTATATTGACTTTGTGTCTCTTGGTCCTCTCCTCTCCAATATCCAGGTATCTCAATTCTTCAAAATTTTCCCTTAGTTGCTTTCGATTAGGGCTTATCTATTTTCTCTCTCTCTTTCTCTCTTTCCTGTTCCTACTATGAAGTACCTCTCAGGAAATTAAGCACAGGTACCTGAGTACCGTCATAGAGGCTAAGACGTTGCGTAATTCTAAAAAAATAGGTTAGATAAATACATGAGTGGGTGTGGGTGGGTGTGAGTTTGACCTGACTAGCTTGCGCTACTAGGCCAGATGCCGTGCTCCTTCCTTAAGTGAATGTGACCTGACCTGACTAGGTTAAGGCACTGGCTTAAGCCGGTAGGAGAATTGGACCTACCTCGCATGGGCCAGTAGGTCTGTTGCACTGTTCCTTCTTTCTTATGTGTTTATGTAAACTGTCCAGAGACTTTCGTTTTTGTGGGATCAATGACGTTTGGTTTATTCTCTATTATCCTGTCCCTTAGCTCACTGCTTTTGGTCATGACTGTTCGCATCTACTGTCCACACTTTGAGCTTTCTTACATTCACTTTGTCAGTAAATTCTGATTCTACCATTGTGGTGGTATTATCTGGCTTTTTTTTGGGGGGGGGGGGGGAGAAGGGTTAGCAGAGAGGAAAATAGTACACATAGCAGAGAAGGCAATATGGAAGGTATGAAAATGTTGAGGTACAGTAACTAAATTATATATGACAGTTTCCCCTTCCGATGATTCAATGAGAATCTTTGCTATGGGCTCATACAAAACTTGTGCTGTTCTTATTATATATAATAAGTACCTTTAACACTGTTATATTTTATTACTTCTGCTATGTACTTTCCTACCTTCTGTACTTTCTCCTCCGTTTCGTGAATGTCTTCCACTGTGGGGGTGATCTGTCCTTGTTCCTTTTCTGTTTTGTCCCTGACACAAAACTCAATCTTCTGCCGTGAGTATTCCTCCTGTATTTTCTTCTCGCTTGCTTCTTTGTAGTTATTTTCCTTATTTGTGGCTGTGAAGCAGTTTTTGATTCTACGTCAGTTTTCCATCACACTTACACAGAGTTATTCCTTATTTTCCTGCATGCTTCCACATTTTCGTATGTCCTTTGTGCTCTTCCACGCTCATTTCCTTCTTACTTTTACCACCCTACATAAACTTTCCTGCGTACGGATGCAGTAAATTTTATGTAGGTGAGACAGTCCGTGATCTGAAGACACGACTCCTAGAATATAAATATGCATGCACAACACAACATCAACAGTGTGTGTGTGCTGCAGGGGGAGGACACACCACACTTCATGGCCTGGAAGAGAGCATAACACCCACTACGTGAACATAAGAAACAAGTGAGTTTCAAGAAAACCAGTTATAGGAAGAATGAGGAAGAGTTATTGATGAACATAGGAAAGCCAATGGCATTAGGTGATAAGGAGAGTAACAGGCATAGTGGAGGAACAGTAATCAGCAGGAAGAAAAAAGAGAAGGGAGGGTTTCTGAAAGTATATTATACTAACAGTCGTAGTGCGAGAAATAATATGGACGAATTGAGATTAGTTGCCATAAATGAGACGTGGTTTAATATGAAAAATAGGGACATGCCTGCTGAATGTCACATTCAGGGTTTTAAATTGTTCCAAGCAGATAGAAATATCGGAAAGGGGGGTGGGGTGGCACTCTATGTCCGAGATCGTTTAAATTGTTGCATAAAAACTGGTATAAAGTCCGAAACACATACTGAGTCTGTTTGTGTAGAATTTTCAGAGGGGCACGAAAAATTGATTTTAGGCGTGATATACCGTCCCCCAAACTTGGATAGAGACCAAGGAAGACTACTATGGAAGGAAATTGTTAAGGCCACAAGGCACGATAACCTTGTAATTCTAGGGGAATTTAACTTCAACCAGATTGACTGGAATTTTTTGACAGGGAATTTGAAATCTAATGACTTCTTAGAAGTAGTTCAGGATTGTTTTTTGAAGCAGTTTGTGACAGAACCTACAAGGGGAAATAATCTGCTTGACTTGACTTGACTTGGCAAACAAGGAATCACCTGTTAATAATTTAGAAATTTCAGAGGAACTGGGTGCTAGCGACCACAAATCAATTACATTTAGCATTGAATGGAAGTACGATAGTAGCGATAACTCAGTAACAGTCCCAGATTTTCGCTTAGCAGATTACGATGGGCTTAGAGAACACTTATCATCTGTTGACTGGGGTAACGAAGAGAGCTATCAATATGACAGTTTTCTGAACACTATACATGCTGCTCAAAGAGCGTTTATCCCATATAAAGAAATTAGATCAAATAGAAATGACCCAAAATGGATGAATAATAGGCTGAAATATCTTTTAGGACAGAAAAAATGAATTTATAGGCGCATCAAAAGAGTTGAGGGTCATCTTATGAATCAGTATATTGACAATGATGGACTGACCACATCGACTCAAGGCTGAGGGACTGATTACCTCATTCTTCTCCTGTTCTTCACGATTCTCCTTTGTATGGACTGATGAAGCCACTGTGTGGCGAAACGTTTCCTCAATAAAGATACCCAAGAGTTGCACATGTGTCTAATTTATCAACTTGTCGGTTCTCTGAACCATTCATCTACAATTATTGGGATTTATATCAAGAAGTGTAAGCAACAGAAGTCCAGAGGTCATACTGCAGCTTTATACATCATTAGTAAGGCCTCACCTAGATTATGAAGCTCAGTTCTGGTCTCCATATTACAGAATGGACATAAATTCGTTAGAAAACATTCAGCGAAGAATGACTAAATTAATACATAGCATTAGAAATCTTCCGTACGAAGAACGATTGAAGACTCTTAAACTACATTCACTTTTAAGACGAAGAATGAGGGGAGACATGATCGAAGTGTATAAGTGGAAGATGGGCATTAATAAAGGTGATATAAATAAGGTCTTGAGGATATCTCTCCAAGAGAGAACCCGCAATAATGGATTCAAATTAGATAAGTTTAGATATAGAAAGAATACAGGAAAGTATTGGTTTGGAAATAGGGTAGTTGATGAGTGGAACAGTCTACCTAGTTGAAGTTTAGGAAGACCTGAAATTATTAAAAATCTTTCATCTCGTCCAATCTCAACCACAGAAACTGAAGCCCTCAGCTTTGGCCTCAAATTCGCAACAGGAATTACGAAACCAAAACAAGACCTCAATTTCATCGCCAAAAACTACAGACACAATGACTCCGACTTCCAAAAAGGTTATCTTCAAGGCATCATCTCAGCAGCCATCTCATCACGCAGCTCCCCAGTCATACCTCGAAGTTACATCAATGCACTTAAAGGTTTAGCAGAAGACACGACCATCAGGGTCACCACCGCTGACAAAGGAGGTGGTGTTGTTATCATGAACACTGACGATTACAGGAACAAAATGCTCAATCTTCTTAATTACCCAGATACCTACAAACCTCTCACAATTAACCAAGTGGTAAATTAGACACATGTGCAACTCTTGGGTATCTTTATTGAGGAAACGTTTCGCCACGCAGTGGCTTCATCAGTCCATATGTAGGAGAAACTTGAAGAACAGGAGGAGAATGAGGTAATCAGTCCCTCAACCTTGAGTCGATGTGTTCAGTCCATCAATCTTGAATAGAATACGGCATATCAGCGGAGAAGCAGCTTATAAACCGTATGGCAGGAGAGGTGCAGCAGTCATAGGTGGTGTCACATTTGTTCAATGTTGAAGTAGGTCGTGCCCAAGAATTAGGCAAGCGAAGAATTCCTAAGTATTAAGATCCCAAGAAGTTGCAGTGTCTGACAGGATTGTAGATGAATGGTTCAGAGAACCGACATGTTGATAAATTAGAAACATGTGCAACTCTTGGGTATCTTTATAAGCTGCTTCTCCACTCATATGCCGTATTCTATTCAAGATTGATGGACTGAACACATCGACTCAAGGTTGAGGGACTGATTACCTCATTCTCCTCCTGTTCTTCAAGTTTCTCCTACGTATGGACTGATGAAGCCACTGCGTGGCGAAACGTTTCCTCAATAAAGATACCCAAGAGTTGCACATGTGTCTAATTTATCAACATGTCGGTTCTCTGAACCATTCATCTACAAACTAACCAAGTGGACAGCCTTACTAAAACTTTTCTTCAAAGGACTCGCTGCATTCTGAGGGGCTCAGAACAAGGGAAGAAACTTCTGCACACCATACCCAGCAACCCCAGACCTGCCAGAATGTACGGCTTGCCAAAGACTCACAAGCCTGGTATCCCACTGAGGCCCATATCCTCGTGTATAGGCAGTGCTCCCCACTAACTCTCAGGAATTCTCGCAAAACACCTCTCTAAACTCTTGGGCACTATCAGTCCAGCACATGTCAAACACTCAGGTGATCTTCTCAATCGCATTCGCAACATCAACATCAGGAACAAGAAACTTTCCAGCCTTGACGTAACTTCCCTATTCACCAGAGTACCTACTGCACAAGCCATCGATCTCTTACGCAGGAAAATTGACGATTCACTTGATCTTCCCATTCCAGCCAGCGATTTCATCGACCTTGTTGAACTATGTGTTGGCTTTACGTGTTTCTCTTTCGAAAATCACCTCTTTTAGCAGACTTTTGGACTACCCATGGGTTCGCCACTCAGTGCCGTCCTGGCGAACTTATACATGGAACATCTAGAAGCCGAGCGTTTCTCCACCATTATTCCTTCGTCTATCACCTGGCTCCGTTATGTTGACTACATTCTCCTCGTAACTCCTAGACACTTCAACGTTCAAGCACTCCAAGACAAGCTCAACCAGATCGAGCCTTCGTTTTAAAGTCTATCGAAAACCCACCAACCAAAACGATCTTCTCCACTTCTACTCTCACCACGGTGGTGAGATTTTAGTAATTATAGGCTGTAATTATAGGCTTCTTCCTGCGCGCACTCAGAATCTGCAGCAATGAGTTTCTTGAGGAAGAATGCACTATAATTGAACAAGTATTTTCTAAACTCCACTATCCTCGTCACTTCATCAGAGACTGCAGACGGCGGGCATTAAACATCTTCAACACACCAAGAGAAGACACTGCCGAGAAGAGATACATAGTCCTCCCCACCAACTCCATTTTCTAAACACATTTCCAACATCTTTTCCAATACCTCATTCCAAGTATCTACCTCCACAACCACGACCATCAAGGACATTACCAGTAATAAAGAGGACAAGCTTCCATCTTCTGCAGGGGTATACATAATCCCTTGTAATGACTGCAGCATATTACATGTGGGCGAAACATCAAGGGACCTCCAAACACGTATTTCAGAACACCAATACGCAAGCAGGTCTGACGATACAAGGAATGCCTGTGTACAACACCGTAGTTCACACAACCACTTAATAAACTACAGAAATTCAAGACTTATCGCCAGAGAAGACAACACTCAATACCGAAGAATCCTGGAATCATCGCTTATCTCTATAACCAACAATTTCAACCAGAATAATAGCTTCTACAACATAGCTGAACCACTTGCCAAGAAACTTCTTCATCGCTATCCCACATAAGAACACAGGAATGGAAGAACACTGCAGAAGGTCTGCTCACAAACTTATCCAATCTTCCTTCCAAGCTACCCAGGATTTTAGACTCTATAACCCCACTCGGTACATCATCAGATGCAGCATTCTCCACCTGACCTCAACATTCTGAACCTGACTATAAATACTCGCGTACCTTCCACCCCCAGGTAGATCTGTTTGTGACTTGAAAAAGCCCACTGTGTGGGCGAAACGCTGTCAATAAAGAATCACATTATACTGCATATGTGTTTATAGTTCCAGGTCTTTTATAAGCCATCCCACTAACAAAACATTTACCCAACCCAATTTTCAATGCTACTCAAGAGAAAACATAAGAAGGCTGGTCTCATCAAGATCTATGATGCTATAAATCAAACCATGGTGCGTTGACACTTGCAAACCATGATGCATTGATGCTTGCAAACCAGGGCACACTAATGCTTGCAAACCAGGGTGCATTGATGCTTACAAAGCAGGCTTTATTAATGCTTACAAACCAGGGTGCATTGATTCTTGCAAACTAGGATGCAGTGATGCTTGTAAACCAGTGTGCAATAATTCACTTTATGTTCTGCACTGACCCTGCTTGTTCACTTTGATCTACCGAGATGACTAACGGCCTGCCCTTACGTGCAATGTCATATACAATTAAAAAAAAAAAGTTTACCTAATCCCGTCACTTTTTAATGCCCTCCATTAGCACACTACTCTAACACTGGTGGAATTATTTATTTCGTCTTTGTACTCATTTCATCTTTTAATATACAGATGCGCCCCACGTTTTGTCTCCTCCCATCTTAAAGTCCGTCTCTTTCGTTATTTATTTCGTTAATGTTCATGTCGTTGAATATTTTATAAGTTGTGATTATATTCCCTCTGCTTCTGTGGCCTGTAGTAATCTTCGTGGAAATAAATGGTATAAAATACCGACACAGTGGAAATATAAACACAAATGCAGTATAATGTGATCCTTTATTGACAACGTTTCACCCACACAGTGGGTGAAACGTGTGTGACTTGAAAAAGCCCACTGTGTGGGTGAAACGTTGTCAATAAAGGATCACATTATACTGCATTTGTGTTTATATTTCCAGTAATCTTCGTGTCGGAGTTCACTCGCAGTTTTGGCGTCGATCTTGTAGCAATCCTCTGAGCCTTTGTAAGCATTGGTTAATGTTTCATGAGAAATCCTCTGAGCCTTCTTATGCATTGGTTAATATTTATTGAGATGAGTTCCAGGTTGGTTTCCCAAAGGTAGATATTAGGTTTGTCAGGGAACAGGATAAGCGTTTCCTGACGTGGGTCATAGCGGTATGATGATCCGCAGCTGGAACTTTTGGTCATCTGACCGAGGCCTTCCACTGGCTTACCCCTCCACCACTTGAAAAATTATGGTTATGATTACAACCATTTTCTCTACTAAGTTAATCTGGTGGTTTCAAATACACCGGTACTGGGCTTACACATCCCACGAACAGTTATCTAACATTATTGTTCAGATTCCTGAAATCTGTTATTACTCTTTGGAGATGTAATTCTGTGTATATACACCTCACACGAAAGACTTCGTGTCATGACTTCCCCCTAGGTTCTTCATATACTTTGTGATTCAGTTGGTTACTTTTTCTCAGGTGGTACACTTTCTCCTACAACTTTGTCCCATCTTTCCAGTCACCCTAACCTAATTGTCATGGCTTCCCTACCATCTGATCCCATCATTCCAGTCACTCCAGCCTGACTGTCAAGGCTTACTCACCACCTGGTCCCATCATTCCAGTCACTCCAGCCTGTCATGGCTTCCTCATCACCTGGTCCCATCATTCCAACCTGATTGTCATGGCTTCCTCACTACCTGGCCCCATCATTCCAGTCACTCCAGCCTCACTGTCACGGCTTCCTCACCACCTGATCCCATCATTCCAGTCACTCCAGTCTGACTGTCATGGCTTCCTTTAAGACACCTTATAAATGTCTTTTGGCACTTAAAATCTGCAGGTCGGCTGTTTTTCTTCCCTATCAAATCGCTATCATCTTGGCATAGAATTAAGCTATTTAGACAGGAGTTTATATTGTGTTAGTCTGTATTCAGAACTATGTACTCATCTAGTGCACACAATTTTTCCTTGTAGGAGGTGAACTCCAGCTCTTGGACACTGACAATTATTTAGTCAGGGTGTGCATAGCCTGGAAGTCGTTAGTATAGTCTCTGCTACCTGCGTTGCTAATGTAGTCTACATGTGTGGACTTAGTCCCTGCTACCTGCGTTGCTAATGTATTGCGCATGTATGGAGTGTTCTCCACTACCTACGTTCTTAACACAGGTCACTAACATGTCGTGAGGTCCTCTGAAATATTTAACTCTCTGGTCTAATATTTCTTGTCCCTTTGTTCTGGTTCATCCCGTGTCAAAGTCCGTCTCTGTGAGCGTGTGCACTCGTGTGTGTGTGTGTGTGTGTGTGTGTGTGTGTGTGTGTGTGTGTGTGTGTGCGTGTGTTTGTTTTGTGTTGTGTGTTATTTGTGGTGTGTGTGTGTGTGTGTGTGTTATCTGTGTGTTTTATTAGCGTGTTATTTACGTGTATGTGTTATTTTTATGAGTATATGGGGTTATTAATGTGTGTGTGTGTGTGTGTGTGTGTGTGTGTGTGTGTGTGTGTGTGTGTGTGTGTGTGTGTGTGTGTGTGTGTGTGTGTGTGTGTGTGTGTGTGTATGTGTGTTGACATGTACAAGGATATGTTGACAAGAGCTCAATATCTGAGTCAAGATGTGGCGGTCGATTATTTCTTTGTGTGCTCAGTCCTCGAGGGTCAACCTCTCTCTCTCTCTCTCTCTCTCTCTCTCTCTCTCTCTCTCTCTCTCTCTCTTCATATGACAGGTTGATGCTCTACTTGGTATTAGTCTTGTCTCCTCACGTTTTCAGTTGGGATCAACATCATCCACAAGAAGAAGAGGGAGAAAGGAAGAGGATGAGAGACGAAGCAAGAAATGGAACCAGGCGGAGACGAAATTGTGAGGGATGTATAGTTAGCAGTGAATGTAGGATGGAGAATGAGACAGGAGGGAGATAAAAACAAGAATTGATGGAGAAAACAGAAATAGAGTGTAGAGACAGGAGAGAAAAGACAATAAAATACTGTTGGTATTATTATTATTATTATTATTATTATTATTATTATTATTAATCGAGAATCACTGTTGAATGAAATTTATTTTTTGCCCAAATACATGTAATTCACAGGTTTTAAACTTCAAATTAATATAAGTAAAGAGGAAAATAATAAAGAACTGGCCTTTTATTATTACTCAGGAAAAACTTTACTGCTGCCAGCACCAATGGTATTACATATACTGGACAACACAGCGAATGATTTCACATCTATAGTGAGGTCTGTGGCTTCACATTGCTGGTGTAAGGCATTAAATGGCTCACTCAAACTGCCTTTTGGTTCAAATGGATCTGTTCAGGTGTTCAATGATGTGAACCTTCAGTTAACACTTAGTTTTATCCGTATTTATAACATTACAGCTATGGCAATTATATTTCTGGATTCAACAGATGTAACATGATGTTAATTAAAGGGTTATAACTATGACCATAATTTTTAAAAGGGTGGATGGGTAAGCCAGCGGAAGGCCTCGGTCAGTTGACCAAAAGCTCCAACGGCGGGTCATCATCGAAGACCCGCATCAGGAAACACTTGTCCTGTTTCCTGACGAACCTTACGTAACCTAACCTACGAGACTTTGTATAGTGAATTTATATATAAATATGTTCATGTAAGGACAGGTTTCCCGTGTACATATGTACGTATGAGAACAGTCTTCCCGTGTACATATTTACATACGAAGACAGATTTCCTGTGTACATAGGAGGATAAACTTCTCGTATACACGTGTACATACTAGGACAGACTTCTTGTGTACACTTGTTCACAAGAAGATAGACTTTTGTACAAGTGTACATATGGGTCTAGGCTTCCTGCGTACATGTGGCAGTATTCACACGCTAAAAGCAAAATGCAAACTGCATCTAAAGAAAAGAAATTTTATTCAAAAATCATCCCAGAAATGGAATTGCGGCGAACACATCTCCTCATAAAATCAGAAGCGAGAGGTCGTAAAAAAACTGACACTGGAGGATTTTCTGCTGAGGGAAGCAGCGTTTCTCTGGCGCCGCCGCCATGTTTGTTTTGAAGGTCATCATGTTTTTCATGGCTGCCATGTTTGTTTTGAAAGCCTCCATGTTTGTTTGGATGTCAGTCATATTTTTTTATGGCAGCCATGTTGGTTTTGATAGCCTCAATGTTTGTTTTGATGGCAGCCATGTTGGTTTTGATAGCCTCCATATTTGTTTTGATGGCAGCCATGTTGGTTTTGATAGCCTCAATGTTTGTTTTGATGGCAGCCATGTTGGTTTTGATAGCCTCAATGTTTGTTTTAATGGCAGCCATGTTGGTTTTGATAGCCTCAATGTTTGTTTTAATGGCAGCCATGTTGGTTTTGATAGCCTCAATGTTTGTTTTAATGGCAGCCATGTTGGTTTTGATAGCCTCAATATTTGTTTTGATGGCAGCCACACTTTTAATGGCCATATTTTTCTTTTTTCTTTTTTCTTTTCTTCTATTGCTGTATTTTATACAGTGCATTTCTCACGGTGATTCGTAACTCTGTTATAACCCGAACGGCTCATACTCGACAGAACTTGGGTTCGATACCAAGGCGATTATGAAAATTTCAATAAAATATATATAAATTGAACTTTTACTCATAATTAATGCTTTTAAATCCAAAAAAAAAAAAAATAGTTTCCGTGAATATTTTTAAAATTTCCTATAAAATGCTTAAAATAAAAATCTTGATATATAAGCAAGTCTCCTAAAATTTTCAGTAGATACCTAGGAGCTAGTTGGCTGTTATGGGTAGCATCCTGGGGTGGAGAAACAATTCACCCCAGATAAGCCACAGTTTTTGGCTTTAACCTTCAGGTGTTTCTCCCAAGACAGTGTGAAGTCAGGTGAGGTTATAGAGGTGAGGAGACAGCAAGAGTTAGGTCTATATAGTTGAAGAGACAGCAAGAGTTATGTCTATAGAGTTGAAGAGACAGGAAGAGTTAGGTCTATATAGTTGAAGAGACAGGAAGAGTTAGGTCTATAGAGTTGAAGAGACAGGAAGAGTTAGGTCTATATAGTTGAAGAGACAGGAAGAGTTAGGTCTATAGAGTTGAAGAGACAGGAAGAGTTAGGTCTATAGAGTTGAAGAGACAGCAAGAGTTAGGTCTATAGAGTTGAAGAGACAGCAAGAGTTATGTCTATATAGTTGAAGAGACAGGAAGAGTTAGGTCTATAGAGTTGAAGAGACAGCAAGAGTTAGGTCTATAGAGTTGAAGAGACAGCAAGAGTTATGTCTATATAGTTGAAGAGACAGGAAGAGTTAGGTCTATAGAGTTGAAGAGACAGCAAGAGTTAGGTCTATAGAGTTGAAGAGACAGGAAGAGTTATGTCTATATAGTTGAAGAGACAGCAAGAGTTAGGTCTATAAAGTTGAAGAGACAGCAAGAGTTAGGTCTATATAGTTGAAGAGACAGCAAGAGTTAGGTCTATAAAGTTGAAGAGACAGCAAGAGTTATGTCTATATAGTTGAAGAGACAGCAAGAGTTAGGTCTATAAAGTTGAAGAGACAGCAAGAGTTATGTCTATATAGTTGAAGAGACAGCAAGAGTTAGGTCTATAGAGTTGAAGAGACAGCAAGAGTTAGGTCTATAGAGTTGAAGAGACAGCAAGAGTTATGTCTATATAGTTGAGGAGACAGCAAGAGTTATGTCTATATAGTTGAAGAGACAGCAAGAGTTAGGTCTATAAAGTTGAAGAGACAGCAAGAGTTAGGTCTATAGAGTTGAAGAGACAGCAAGAGTTAGGTCTATAGAGTTGAAGAGACAGCAAGAGTTATGTCTATATAGTTGAAGAGACAGCAAGAGTTAGGTCTATAGAGTTGAAGAGACAGCAAGAGTCAGGTCTAAAGAGATGAGGAGACAAGTCAGATCTAGAGAGGTGAAGAGAGAGCAAGAGTCAGGTGTAGAGTTGAAGAAACCGCAAAAGTCAGGTTTGGAGAGTTGAGAAACAGCATGAGTCAAGTGTAGAGAGACGCTAAGCAACCCATACCACGGGTGGGGATAGAACCCGCGATCAGGGAGTCACAAAACTCCAGACCGACGCGTTAGCCACTGGGCCAGCTAGCTACTTGGATGAATCTTATTGGGGCTAGCTGGCCCAGTGGCTAACGCGTCGGTCTGGAGTTTTGTGGCTCTCTTATCGCGGGTTCTAACCCCACCCGTGGTATGGGTTGTTTGCAATCGTGTCATTACGATTTCTGGAGTCGTGGAGTTATTAGGGTGTCCAGGAACAGCTCTTACGTTATTCAATTTACATTTCAGGACTGTAAGTTGTGAATTGTGGCAGCCACGACACTGAGACTGTCTTACATTTACTTAACAAGTAATTAATGTTTCCATTTTCATATTCTGCTGTGAGGCAGAGTGCTGTGAGGTAGAGTGCTGTGAGGTAGAGTGCTGTGAGGTAGAGTGCTGTGAGGTAGAGTGCTGTGAGGTAGTGCTGTGAGGTAGAGTGCTGTAGGGTAGTGCTGTGAGGTAGAGTGCTGTGAGGCAAAGTGCTGTGAGGCAGAGTGTGCTGAGAGGCAGAGTGCTGTGAGGGAGTGTGCTGTGAGGTAGAGTGCTGTGAGGTAGAGTGCTGTGAAGGAGTGTGCTGTGAGGTAGAGTGCTGTGAGGGAGTGTGCTGTGAGGTAGAGTGCTGTGGGGTAGAGTGCTGTGAGGAAGTGTGCTGTGAGGCAGAGTGTTGTGAGGGAGTGTGCTGTGAGGGAGAGTGCTGTGAGGGAGTGTACTGTGAGGGAGAGTGCTGTGAGGGAGTGTGCTGTGAGGGAGTGTGCTGTGAGGCAGAGTGCTGTGAGGCAGAGTGCTGTGAAGAAGTGTGCTGTGAGGCAGAGTGCTGTGAGGGAGTGTGCTGTGAGGTAGAGTGCTGTGAGGCAGAGTGCTGTGAGGGAGTGTGCTGTGAGGGAGTGTGCTGTGAGGGAGTGTGCTGCGAGGTAGAGTGCTGTGAGGGAGTGTGCTGTGAGGCAGAGTGCTGTGAGGGAGAGTGCTGTGAGGGAGTGAGCTGTGAGGCAGAGTGCTGTGAGGGAGTGTACTGTGAGGGAGTGTGTTGTGAGGCAGAGTGCTGTGAGGGAATGTACTGTGAGGGAGTGTACTGTGAGGGAGTGTACTGTGAGGGAGTGTAATGTGAGGGAGTGTACTGTGAGGGAGTTTGCTGTGAGGGAGTGTGCTGTGAGGGAGTGTACTGTGAGGGAGTGTACTGTGAGGGAGAGTACTGTGAGGGAGAGTACTGTGAGGGAGTGTACTGTGAGGGAGAGTACTGTGAGGGAGAGTACTGTGAGGGAGAGTACTGTGAGGGAGTGTACTGTGAGGGAGAGTACTGTGAGGGAGTGTACTGTGAGGGAGAGTACTGTGAGGGAGTGTACTGTGAGGGAGAGTACTGTGAGGGAGAGTACTGTGAGGGAGAGTACTGTGAAGGAGTGTACTGTGAGGGAGTGTGCTGTGAGGGAGAGTACTGTGAGGGAGTGTACTGTGAGGCAGAGTGCTGTGAGGGAGTGTACTGTGAGGGAGTGTACTGTGAGGGAGAGTACTGTGAGGGAGTGTACTGTGAGGGAGAGTACTGTGAGGGAGAGTACTGTGAGGGAGTGTACTGTGAGGGAGAGTACTGTGAGGGAGTGTACTGTGAGGGAGTACTGTGAGAGAGTGTACTGTGAGGGAGAGTACTGTGAGGGAGAGTACTGTGAGGGAGTGTACTGTGAGGGAGAGTACTGTGAGAGAGTGTACTGTGAGGGAGAGTACTGTGAGAGTGTACTGTGAGGGAGAGTACTGTGAGGGAGAGTACTGTGAGGGAGTGTACTTTGAGGGAGAGTACTGTGAGGGAGTGTACTGTGAGGGAGAGTACTGTGAGAGTGTACTGTGAGGGAGAGTACTGTGAGGGAGAGTACTGTGAGGGAGTGTACTGTGAGAGTGTACTGTGAGAGAGTGTACTGTGAGGGAGAGTACTGTGAGGGAGAGTACTGTGAGGGAGTGTACTGTGAGGGAGAGTACTGTGAGGGAGTGTACTGTGAGGGAGAGTACTGTGAGAGTGTACTGTGAGGGAGAGTACTGTGAGGGAGAGTACTGTGAGGGAGAGTACTGTGAGGGAGAGTACTGTGAGGGAGAGTACTGTGAGAGAGTGTACTGTGAGGGAGAGTACTGTGAGGGAGAGTACTGTGAGGGAGAGTACTGTGAGGGAGAGTACTGTGAGGGAGAGTACTGTGAGGGAGTGTACTGTGAGGGAGAGTACTGTGAGGGAGAGTACTGTGAGGGAGAGTACTGTGAGGGAGAGTACTGTGAGGGGGTGTACTGTGAGGGAGAGTACTGTGAGGGAGAGTACTGTGAGGGAGAGTACTGTGAGGGAGAGTACTGTGAGGGAGAGTACTGTGAGGGAGAGTACTGTGAGGGAGAGTACTGTGAGGGAGTGTACTGTGAGGGAGTGTACTGTGAGGGAGAGTACTGTGAGGGAGTGTACTGTGAGGGAGAGTACTGTGAGGGAGAGTACTGTGAGGGAGAGTACTGTGAGGGGGTGTACTGTGAGGGAGAGTACTGTGAGGGAGAGTACTGTGAGGGAGTGTACTGTGAGGGAGAGTACTGTGAGGGAGAGTACTGTGAGGGAGAGTACTGTGAGGGAGAGTACTGTGAGGGAGAGTACTGTGAGGGAGAGTACTGTGAGGGAGAGTACTGTGAGGGAGAGTACTGTGAGGGAGAGTACTGTGAGGGAGAGTACTGTGAGGGAGAGTACTGTGAGGGAGAGTACTGTGAGGGAGAGTACTGTGAGGGAGAGTACTGTGAGAGTGTACTGTGAGGGAGAGTACTGTGAGGGAGAGTACTGTGAGAGAGTGTACTGTGAGGGAGAGTACTGTGAGGGAGAGTACTGTGAGGGAGAGTACTGTGAGGGAGAGTACTGTGAGGGAGAGTACTGTGAGAGAGTGTACTGTGAGGGGGTGTACTGTGAGGGAGAGTACTGTGAGGGAGAGTACTGTGAGGGGGTGTACTGTGAGGGAGAGTACTGTGAGGGAGAGTACTGTGAGGGGGTGTACTGTGAGGGAGAGTACTGTGAGGGAGAGTACTGTGAGGGGGTGTACTGTGAGGGAGAGTACTGTGAGGGAGAGTACTGTGAGGGGGTGTACTGTGAGGGAGAGTACTGTGAGGGAGAGTACTGTGAGGGGGTGTACTGTGAGAGAGTGTACTGTGAGGGGGTGTACTGTGAGGGAGAGTACTGTGAGGGAGAGTACTGTGAGGGGGTGTACTGTGAGAGAGTGTACTGTGAGGGGGTGTACTGTGAGGGAGAGTACTGTGAGGGAGAGTACTGTGAGGGGGTGTACTGTGAGGGAGAGTACTGTGAGGGGGTGTACTGTGAGGGAGAGTACTGTGAGGGAGAGTACTGTGAGGGGGTGTACTGTGAGGGAGAGTACTGTGAGGGAGAGTACTGTGAGGGGGTGTACTGTGAGGGAGAGTACTGTGAGGGAGAGTACTGTGAGGGGGTGTACTGTGAGGGAGAGTACTGTGAGGGAGAGTACTGTGAGGGGGTGTACTGTGAGGGAGAGTACTGTGAGGGAGAGTACTGTGAGGGGGTGTACTGTGAGAGAGTGTACTGTGAGGGGGTGTACTGTGAGGGAGAGTACTGTGAGGGAGAGTACTGTGAGGGGGTGTACTGTGAGAGAGTGTACTGTGAGGGGGTGTACTGTGAGGGAGAGTACTGTGAGGGAGAGTACTGTGAGGGGGTGTACTGTGAGGGAGAGTACTGTGAGGGGGTGTACTGTGAGGGAGAGTACTGTGAGGGAGAGTACTGTGAGGGGGTGTACTGTGAGGGAGAGTACTGTGAGGGAGAGTACTGTGAGGGGGTGTACTGTGAGGGAGAGTACTGTGAGGGGGTGTACTGTGAGGGGGTGTACTGTAAGGGAGAGTACTGTGAGGGGGTGTACTGTGAGGGAGAGTACTGTGAGGGAGAGTACTGTGAGGGGGTGTACTGTGAGGGAGAGTACTGTGAGGGGGTGTACTGTGAGGGAGAGTACTGTGAGGGAGAGTACTGTGAGGGAGTGTACTGTGAGGGGGTGTACTGTGAGGGAGAGTACTGTGAGGGGGTGTACTGTGAGGGAGAGTACTGTGAGGGAGTGTACTGTGAGGGAGAGTACTGTGAGGGAGAGTACTGTGAGGGGGTGTACTGTGAGGGAGAGTACTGTGAGGGAGAGTACTGTGAGGGAGAGTACTGTGAGGGAGAGTACTGTGAGGGGGTGTACTGTGAGGGGGTGTACTGTGAGGGAGTGTACTGTGAGGGGGTGTACTGTGAGGGAGTGTACTGTGAGGGGGTGTACTGTGAGGGAGTGTACTGTGAGGGAGTGTACTGTGAGGGAGAGTACTGTGAGGGAGAGTACTGTGAGGGGGTGTACTGCTGGTATATTATAGGTGTGTGGGGGGAGTGATGTCAGGATAATGATGAACGAGCGTCACTTGTCACAGCGTCTCCCACTGTTCATAACAAGCCACATAACACTGATTTATTATCCAATTCCCCCTCCCCCCATGCTCTCCCCTCGTGTCACCAATATATATATATATATATATATGTCGTGCGAATATGTAAAACTGGTCAATTAGCAAGAACTCATTTAAAATTAAATCCTTTCTGAAATTTTCTCTTATACGTTTAAAGATATATTTTTTTTCATTAATGTTAATATAATTCTTTTTAATTTTGCACCAAAAGAATCTTAGAAAACTTACCTAACCTTATTATAACAAGATCAATTTATTTTAGCCTAACCCAACTAAATACATTTTAAATATGTTTACAATAATTTAGTACTAAACAAACACAATCAAATATAATTTTTTCTTTAGGTTCAGAATGATTTTGGGGAAATTATTGCATACACAAATTTTCACTTGTCCTATATGGCAAGATGAGCGTTGCTATTTAAGCCAAGATAGCAAGTTCTGCCTATTCGGCACGACATCAGTAAAATTAAAGACATGGGAGAAAGCCTGGGCCTTTCTTTAAACCCCACCAAATGTGAAATAGTTTCTACCAATCAACAGATGATCCAGAATATTAGTACCGTTTTACCAGGAGCACGAGCCATTGATCCAGCCAATAGCACTCTCCTCGGTGCTCCTCTTGGGTCCAATGCCATCGATCTGATCCTAGAAAAAAAAGTCTCAGACCTCCGGACGATGGAAAGCAGGATGAAAGGCATTGACACACACGATGCCTTCTACCTACTCACCAGGTGCCTGTCAACCCCAAAACTTACCTACTTTCTGAGATGCTCCTCAGCCTTCAGCAGTCCAAAACTCAAGGAATATGACTCTCTCCTTAAGACCATGCTAGAGAGTGTATTGAATCTTTCCCTTGAAGATGGACAGTGGTTGCAAGCCTCACTTCCGGTCAGGCTTGGAGGGCTAGGAGTACGCAGATCCTCCCAGATTGCTCTACCAGCTTTCCTATCCTCTTCCATAGCATCAAACGAGTTGATAAGACAAATTCTTCCCGATACCCTCAGCGACTCAGCAGGAATAGAAGACCCTAGCTATGCCAGTGCCATCACTGAATGGGAGACTCTTGCTGTTCCAGCACCAAACCCTAGTGCAGCACTGGCTCACAGTCAAGCTGGGATGGCCCGATCGCTGAAAAGGCACTTGCCAACATGTTCAGGGCTGCAACATCAGATAGGGAGATTGCCCGTCTCCAGGCTGCGAGTGCACATCACTCCGGGGACTTCCTCCAAACAGTTCCCATATCGGCAATGGGAACGCGACTCGACCCTAAGACCCTCCGTTTTGAAGTGGCTCTGCGCCTTGCTGCCCCAATTCACACAGAATATACGTGTATTTGCGGCGAAGCACAAGCAGACCAATACGGTCTACATGGTCTTAACTGTTCCAAAACCAAGGGCTGGTATGCAAGACACAGTGAGGTCAACGACATCATTAAGAGAACCCTTGCTACAGCTGGATACCCTGCCGAGAGGGAGCCCCGATCACTAGCAGCCAACAATACCCACAACTCAGCAAACTGCCCCGATGGGATCACCACCTATCCTTGGAAGAATGGCAAGCTCTTAGCATGGGACTATACCTGTGTGTCCACACTGGCTGACACCTATATCCATCACAGTGTGGGGCGACAGGGAGGAGCTGCTGACCACAGGGAGGAGTACAAGATCAGCAAGTACAGGGATATAAGTCAACAGTATCAATTTGTCCCAGTGGGATCAGAGACCTTGGGATCATGGGGAAAAAATGCCACACGTTTCCTTAAAGAATTGAGTTCCAGACTCATCGATACCACCAGGGACCCAAGGGCAGCCACTTTCATGTTCCAGCGCCTCAGCGTAGCCATCCAGAGGGGAAATGCTTGCTGCATACTTGGCTCGCATCCAGCCTCGGAGGAGCTGGAGGAAATTCATGCTCTTTGATACATTGTGCCATTGTATTCATGTTTGTTTTTTCTGTAAATGTATTCTGTTTATTAATAAATGTTCACATAGAATATAAAATATATAGGGGGGTGGTAGGAGAAGAAAATATTCAGACAGCTCCGGGGAGAACCTTGAGTTTTCCCTGACGTACGTTTATTGTCTTCTCTGAGGGTGAGGGTCCCCATTCCAGCTATAGAGGTGGTACTTCCCTATATTTAAAAAAAAATTATATATATATATATATATATATATATATATATATATATATATATATATATATATATATATATATATATGTAGTGCCGAATATGTAAAACTGGTCAATTAGCAAGAACTCATTTAAAATTAAGTCCTTTCCAAAATTTTCTCTTATACGTTTAAAGATACATTTTTTTCATTAATGTTAATGTAAAAAATTTTAATTTTGCACCAAAAGGAACTTAGAAAACTTACCTAACCTGATTATAACAAGCGCAATTTAATTTAACCTAACCCAACTAAATATATTTTAGATTTGTTTACAGTAATTTAATACTAAACAAACACAATGAAATATATTTTTTTTCGTTAGGTTCAGAATGATTTTGGCGAAATTATTGCATACACAAATTTTCGCTTGTCCTATATGGCAAGATGATCGTTGCTATTTAAGCCAAGATCGCAAGTTCTGCCTATTCGGCACGACATTATATATATATATATATATATATATATATATATATATATATATATATATATATATATATATATATATATATGGAGGTACCACCTCTAGAACTGTCCTAGGGACCCTCATCCTCAGAGAAAAGAATAAACTTGCTTCAGGGAAAACTCAAGGTTCTCTAGGCGAAGAGCAACACCAATCCGAATGGCCTGTGGGTCTAGTCGAGTGCCCAAGGAGGAATTGGGAACAGCTAACAGAAAATCTCCTGAGTGTGGTGCCTTCACTGCCAGGAGACGAGCTTTGTCCTTTCCTGAGGCGTTGGAGAGCATTGTGTTAGCGAATTTTTCCATGATCGGTTTGTCCCAGTGGGACTGTGTGTGTTCTTCGGGAGGAGCTGGTCTACTGGAGGAATCTGTAAGGGTGTCCCACTGAATCGCTGCTTCAGTAAACCTGGAGTCTTGAGCTTCTACCACGTCTCTCAAGCGTTCGGGAACAATCTTCTTGATTAATGCACTGGAAGCCAAACACGAAGACAGAAAAGCAGGTAAAGCAACATGCGTTGCTTTGCGCACCCCTATACCTCCCAGTCGCACTGGGAGGGTTGCCTGATCCCATTGCTGATCCTCTAGTGACAGGTTCAGTGCCTTCTTAAAGGTTGAACTTAGGTGTGCGTCATATTCATCGAGTGTTGGGTTGTCAAAAGAGGGTGCGCACCTCAGGAAGTGAGTCTTGGAATAGTAAGGCACCTTGTGAGGAGATACAGAGCATCATGGGCATCAAGATTGCTTATTCTCTCCTCCATTTTCATCAGGTCATTCAATTTGTCCTTGAGGACTGTGTCGATGGCCTGGTGACCCAGCGGTGCTCCCAAGAGGGTACTGTTGGACGAAGTGGCAGTAGAGACTTCTGGGAGGATTCTTCGCACAGCATTGATTTCCTGGTTCGCCGTGATGATTTCACACTTGGAGGGATTGAGGATGAGTCCCAAGTCTTCTCCCTGTGTTTTCACCAGTTGTAGGTCCCCTACCAGGGACTCTTCAGTACCTGCCAGAGTGCCATCATCCAGGTACCAGATGTTGAGCTCGCTGCGTACGCTGGAAGTTAGTTCTCTTACTGCCAAGCAGAAGAGAAGTGGAGCTAGTGGGTCACCCTGCTGAACACCTTCTGATGAGAGAATTTCATGTTCTCCAAACAAAAGAATTAAAGGTTTGCTGCAGCCGGCTGAAATGAAGGGAAAAAGACTGAGGAACCGATCCCGAACAGCTGGCAAGACAGCATCTCTCTTCACCATATTAAAGGCATTTCTAAAATCAAGTTTGACTACGGCCTTGTCTTCTGATAGGTCCCTGATGTAGGCGCTTGCCGCAAGAGCTGCAGCTTCACTGCCTTGAGAGACCCCAAAGCCCAGTTGGTGTGGCTGGAGTAGACTGGCAGCTTCTAGGCGAGTGTTTCTTACTGCTGCTTTGGCAACGAGACGGCGAAGAGTGTTTCCAACCGCAATGGGTCTGATTTCCCCATCCTTCTTCAATGCTCATAGTGAGGCTCCAAAAAAGAAAGGTTTAATTTCTTCTGGGATTCGCCCAGCCAGGCAGTTGTTGACGAAAGTTGTTAACTCGGTGAGAAGAATTGATGCAGATGCACCGAGTACTGGATTTACCATCTCTTTGAGGTGCTGAGGTCGAACTCCAGTGTAACCTCCTGCAGATCCTGCTGGAAATGACACAATCGCCTTATAGACTTCTGAGTCTGGCAAAATTAATTGTTCAGTGATGGGGTCTTCCTCAGGGTTGTTGTTGATGGCTATGGTGTCCCTGGTTGGATGCTTGTCTCTTAGTGCTTGAGTCGTGGTCTCATCTTTGGGGGCTACAGTGTCGTCACTTGTAATTATTCGGATTGCTCCCACTGTGTTACCTTCTTCGATTTTTTTGCTAACCTGTGCGCAGATTTTCTCGTTGTCAGTGGGACTTTTCTTGGGTCTACCTCTGTGATTCCTGCGATGATGGGGCAGAGGGACACAATTATCCTTTCTTGGGTAGTTGCGCACTGCCTTGATAACTGACGTGGTTAGCAGTTTGCCTCGTCTCTCAGGAACTGCAAGACAGACAATGCCGAACAGGAGTAGGTTGCGCCATGCTTGGATGGTGCCTCGGGCTTCTAAGTTGGTGGAACCTCCATTCACCCGCTTAAGAAGGTCTGTGAATTTCCCTGCTGCATATGGGCGAGCCGCTTTAGGGATGTGGGATAGGGTACTGCTAGCAGTGGATTTGAATGCCAACAGAAGGTTTTCACAAGTGAGGAGGTTGCCACTGGAATTGTCATCTGCCTGTGGAGGTTGTGGGCTGCTCTCTGCTGGGGGCATATGTGATCCCGCACACCCATTGTGTGCACGAATACGGCCATCCCTGTTGCGTGCTCGAAACTCTCCACACACCTGACATGTGCCTCTTCTTTCATTGTTGGGTGCACTGTTTCCCTGGCTTTGTGGCTGGCTGGCTGCATCATCTGCCATACCTCAAACTGTGTGGTAAGCCCAGGCTGAAGGGAAAATGGCGCATAGCATATACAGCATGTAGTTCATGGTGGTGGTGGGGGGAGGAAGGGGTCTCCCGTCCTTGTGGTGGGCGGTGGAGGAAAGGGAGGAATGGAAGATGCTTGATGAGGCGGAGTAGGGCACTCCCTCCCAGGACAAGTCACTATACACCACAATGCTCTGTGCACCTGTTACTATACACCACTATGCTCCGTGCACAGTCCCCACTATAAACGACACATCACTATACACTACACATGCTATGCGCATACCATGTACATGCTATGCACTATACACTATATACACAATACAAACGGTAAACAAACACTCCATTGTTGTAACACGAGCACACGTTGTATGCGTGCCTGTTTGGGGAAGGGGGGGACACAGTTTTACCCCTCAACCTCCGGCTCCTCCTCCAAGAGGCCTCCCCTCACCGACCTCTCCTACCCATGGTGACCGTTATGTTCCCTCACGGAATTCACATACACAACACTATTCTTGATTCTGAAGGGAGAGACGAAATGCAGTCTTCTGGCCCTTTCCAACACGAGCAGCAGATAATCACACACCAGCCTGATGATGATAATCCTGGTAGGTGTTCTTGATTGGACGATATTGTGCCAATAACACAGAGCAGGAGGCCCACAGCCTCTCTCTGGCAGAGGTGCCATTATATATATATATATATATATATATATATATATATATATATATATATATATATATATATATATATATATATATATATATATATGTGGCTCGTACGTTGGTTTGCGTGCAGCCAGCAGTAACAGCCTGGTTAATCAGGCTCTGATCCACCAGGAGGCCTGGTCACAGACCGGGCCGCGGGGGCATTGACCCCCGGAACTCTCTCCAGGTAAACTCCAGGTATAAGATCACAGTAAACAGGAGATTTCAGAATATGCAAAACAACCACTGTGAAAGAACAATGAAATTCCAAGCGCTTTCGTGACTACTCACATTATCAAGGAACAATAATTGTTTTGCATATATACAAACATACTTGTACCCTAGCACTGGAAGGGATCCAAGGTTATGATACAGCTTGTGTGACGCCTGTGTTATGTTTACAGACGTCACTGTCTGCTACGTCAACTGCAAGTTGGTACCCTCCTTCACAGTTGATTGTCCACCTGCACACTTTGAGACAAACTGAGAACCCTTGCTTATTAGACTCTTTCCAATAAAAACGTAACAAGTCACCATGGCGTCTACTACCCTCTACCTGGAGGTTACCTGGAGGGCCTCCCGATGGATCAGGGCCTGATCAACTAGGCTGTTACTGCTGGCCGCACGCAGTCCAACGTACGAGCCACAGCCCGGCTGATCCGGCACTGACTTTAGGTATCTGTCCAGCTCTCTCTTGAAGGCAGCCAGGGGTTTATTGGCAATTCCCCGAATGCTTGATGGGAGGCTGTTGAACAGTCTTGGGCCCCGGACACTTATGGTGTTTTCCCTTAGTGTACCAATGGCGCCCCTACTTTTTATTTGGGGCATTTTGCATCGCCTGCCCAGTCTTTTACTTTCGTAAGGAGTGATTTCTGTGTGCAGATTTGGGACCATTCCTTCCAGGATTTTCCAAGTGTAGATTATGATACATCTCTCTCTCCTGCGTTCCAACGAGTACAAGTCAAGTGCTTCCAAGCGTTCCCAGTAGTTAAGGTGCTTGACAGAACTTATACGTGCAGTAAAGGATCTCTGTACACTCTCCAGATCTGCGATTTCACCTGCTTTGAATGGAGATGTTAATGTTCTCTCTAGGCTGGAATACTGCTGTACAAGTGATTTGGAAAGGATCATCATTATCTTGGCATCTTTCGTTTTGAACGTTCTCATTATCCATCCTACCATTTTCTTTGCACGTGCGATCGTGGCACTGTTGTGATCCTTGAAAGTGAGATCCTCAGACATTACTACTCCCAGGTCCCTTACATTATTTTTCCGCTCTATTGTATGGCCAGAGTCAGTAGTATACTCTGTTCTAGTTATCTCAGCGAGGATCAGTGACAACGTAACAAGTCACCATGGCGTCTCTACTACCCTCTACCTCAGCGAGGTTCGGTGACAACGTAACAAGTCATCACGACGTTTCTACTACCCTCTACCTCAGCGAGGATCAGTGACTACTAGTCATCGCAAAATTCCTACCACCCCTTTACCTCAGCGAGAACCAATGACAAGTCATCTGCCCTTAACTCAGACATTTCTTTAACCCACGCGTTGCCTTTGACCTGACTGACCTCAACAAAATACAATTAATTCAAAGATATTTGTTGAAACTCAGGAATGAAGGAGATAGTGACGCTTTAGAGGTAGGGTGACCTGAAGAATGCCATGTTGGGATGAGGACGGGTAGACGATGAGATCATGCGACTCCTGTGTTGTTGGGTTGGTGATGCTTAGCCTGCTTAAGTATCATGTATGCTAATGTTTCTGAAATTTTGTGGTCCCAGTGTTACGCTCTATTGTGGCGGTGACGGCGATTAGTGAGGCTTCTAGGCACCGTCGGCGTCTGAGGTCTAGTTCTGTGAGAACGAGTTGTGCCTCATTCCAGTTCATCAAATGCCCCGTGGAGTCTCTGTGGAGGACACAGGCGTACCTTAAATCGTCTCTGTTACAGGCACTTCGATGCTCGTTCAGGCGGACCACAAGATCTCTACCTGTCTCGCCTACATATATCTTGGGACAGAATCCACAGGGGGTGGTGTAGACGCCTGCTGTAGAAGTTAGACATGTAGGGGTTGCCTTGGCCCGAGGACACTCGTGGCAGTGGTATCTCAAGGATTAATTTCAGCCTCATCCTGTTTGAGGCTGGTAAGGTGATGCGTACATTGTGCTGTCTCTGGAGACGGTACAAGGTTCGTAGTTGGTAAATGATTTAAAAATCACTTGTTTCGTGATTTCATTGCTTATATATATATATATATATATATATATATATATATATATATATATATATATATATATATATATATATATATATGTCGTGCCGAATAGGCAGAACTTGCGAACTTAGCTTAAATAGCAACGCTCATCTTGCCATATAGGACAAGTGAAAATTTGTGTATGCAATAATTTCGCCAAAATCATTCTGAACCTAACGACAAAAATATATTTCATTGTGTTTGTTTAGTACTAAATTATTGTAAACGTATTTAAATATATATTTAGTTGGGTTAGGCTAAAATAAATTGTTCTTGTTATAATAAGGTTAGGTAAGTTTTCTAAGATTCTTTTGGTGCAAAATTAATTTTTTTACATTAACATTAATGAAAAAATATATCTTTAAACGTATAAGAGAAAATTTCAGAAATGACTTAATTTTAAAAGAATTCTTGGTAATTGACCAGTTTTACATATTCGGCACGACACATTATATATATATATATATATATATATATATATATATATATATATATATATATATATATATATATATATATATATATATATATATATATATATCGGGAGGGTCAAGTCCCACCCGTTCTGTGATTTACTTTTAGTCGTGTTATTACGATTTCGTGAGTTATATCCGTGTTCATACGATATCTGTTCAAATATTGAACTGAGTGAGCTTGCTGTTGTTCATTATCACTGGACGGAGTGTGAGGGGTGCACTGCTAGTGTTGTTACTGTGATGATCTGATCCCAGTTTCCAGCAGCACTTGTGAGGGGTCCATTGCTACTGTGATGATCTGATCCTAGTTTCCAGCAGCACTTGTGAGGGGTCCATTGCTACTGTGATGATCTGATCCCAGTTTCCAGCAGCACTTGTGAGGGGTCCATTGCTACTGTGATGATCTGATCCCAGTTTCCAGCAGCACTTGTGAGGGGTCCATTGCTACTGTGATGATCTGATCCCAGTTTCCAGCAGCACTTGTGAGGGGTCCATTGCTACTGTGATGATCTGATCCTAGTTTCCAGCAGCACTTGTGAGGGGTCCATTGCTACTGTGATGATCTGATCCCAGTTTCCAGCAGCACTTGTGAGGGGTCCATTGCTACTGTGATGATCTGATCCCAGTTTCCAGCAGCACTTGTGAGGGGTCCATTGCTACTGTGATGATCTGATCCCAGTTTCCAGCAGCACTTGTGAGGGGTCCATTGCTACTGTGATGATCTGATCCCAGTTTCCAGCAGCACTTGTGAGGGGTCTATTGCTACTGTGATGATCTGATCCCAGTTTCCAGCAGCACTTGTGAGGGGTCCATTGCTACTGTGATGATCTGATCCTAGTTTCCAGCAGCACTTGTGAGGGGTCCATTGCTACTGTGATGATCTGATCCCAGTTTCCAGCAGCACTTGTGAGGGGTCCATTGCTACTGTGATGATCTGATCCCAGTTTCCAGCAGCACTTGTGAGGGGTCCATTGCTACTGTGATGATCTGATCCCAGTTTCCAGCAGCACTTGTGAGGGGTCTATTGCTACTGTGATGATCTGATCCCAGTTTCCAGCAGCACTTGTGAGGGGTCCATTGCTACTGTGATGATCTGATCCTAGTTTCCAGCAGCACTTGTGAGGGGTCCATTGCTACTGTGATGGTCTGATCCCAGTTTCCAGCAGCACTTGTGAGGGGTCCATTGCTACTGTGATGGTCTGATCCCAGTTTCCAGCAGCACTTGTGAGGGGTCCATTGCTACTGTGATGGTCTGATCCCAGTTTCCAGCAGCACTTGTGAGGGGTCCATTGCTACTGTGATGGTCTGATCCCAGTTTCCAGCAGCACTTAGTCTTAGTATTTGCCTTTATGACAATAATTATGTTTCTTTCGTGTAGATAAATGCTTCAGAGAACCGACTAGTTGATAAATTAGACATGTGTGTAACACTTGCATTCTTATCAAGATTGATGGACTGATTACATCGACTCCAGCTTGAGGGACTGATTACATCGACTCCAGCTTGAGGGACTGATTACATCGACTCCAGCTTGAGGGACTGATTACATCGACTCCAGCTTGAGGGACTGATTACATCGACTCCAGCTTGAGGGACTGATTACATCGACTCCAGCTTGAGGGACTGATTACATCGACTCCAGCTTGAGGGACTGATTACATCGACTCCAGCTTGAGGGACTGATTACATCGACTCCAGCTTGAGGGACTGATTACATCGACTCCAGCTTGAGGGACTGATTACATCGACTCCAGCTTGAGGGACTGATTACATCGACTCCAGCTTGAGGGACTGCTTACATCGACTCCAGCTTGAGGGACTGATTACATCGACTCCAGCTTGAGGGACTGATTACATCGACTCCAGCTTGAGGGACTGATTACATCGACTCCAGGCTGAGGGACTGATTACACCGACTCCAGGCTGAGGGACTGATTACACCGACTCCAGGCTGAGGGACTGATTACATCGACTCCAGCTTGAGGGACTGATTACATCGACTCCAGCTTGAGGGACTGATTACATCGACTCCAGGCTGAGGGACTGATTACATCGACTCCAGGCTGAGGGGCTGATTACATCGACTCCAGGCTGAGGGGCTGATTACATCGACTCCAGGCTGAGGGACTGATTACATCGACTCCAGGCTGAGGGACTGATTACATCGACTCCAGGCTGAGGGACTGATTACATCGACTCCAGGCTGAGGGACTGATTACATCGACTCCAGGCTGAGGGACTGATTACATCGACTGTAGGCTGAGGGACTGATTACATCGACTTCAGCTTGAGGGACTGATTACATCGACTTCAGCTTGAGGGACTGATTACATCGACTCCAGCTTGAGGGACTGATTACATCGACTCCAGCTCGAGGGACTGATTACATCGACTTCAGCTTGAGGGACTGATTACATCGACTTCAGCTTGAGGGACTGATTACATCGATTTCAGCTTGAGGGACTGATTACATCGACTTCAGCTTGAGGGACTGATTACATCGACTCCAGCTTGAGGGACTGATTACATCGACTCCAGGCTGAGGGACTGATTACATCGACTCCAGGCTGAGGGACTAGTTACATCGACTCCAAGCTGAGGGACTGATTACATCGACTCCGGGCTGAGGGACTGATTACATCGACTCCGGGCTGAGGGACTGATTACATCGACTCCAGGCTGAGGGACTGATTACATCGACTCCAGGCTGAGGGACTGATTACATCGACTCCAGCTTGAGGGACTGATTATATCGACTCCAGGCTGAGGGACTGATTACATAGACTCCAGGCTGAGGGACTGATTACATCGACTCCAGGCTGAGGGACTGATTACATCGACTCCAGGCTGAGGGACTGATTACATCGACTCCAGGCTGAGGGACTGATTACATCGACTCCAGGCTGAGGGACTGATTACATCGACTCCAGCCTGAGGGACTGATTACATCGACTCCAGCCTGAGGGACTGATTACATCGACTCCAGCCTGAGGGACTGATTACATCGACTCCAGCCTGAGGGACTGATTACATCGACTCCAGCTTGAGGGACTGATTACATCGACTCCAGCTTGAGGGACTGATTACATCGACTCCAGCTTGAGGGACTGATTACATCGACTCCAGCTTGAGGGACTGATTACATCGACTCCAGGCTGAGGGACTGATTACATCGACTCCAGGCTGAGGGACTGATTACATCGACTCCAGGCTGAGGGACTGATTACATCGACTCCAGGCTGAGGGACTGATTACATCGACTCCAGCTTGAGGGACTGATTACATCGACTCCAGGCTGAGGGAGTGATTACATCGACTCCAGGCTGAGGGACTGATTACATCGACTCCAGCTTGAGGGACTGATTACATCGACTCCAGCTTGAGGGACTGATTACATCGACTCCAGGCTGAGGGACTGATTACACCGACTCCAGGCTGAGGGAGTGATTACATCGACTCCAGGCTGAGGGACTGATTACATCGACTCCAGGCTGAGGGACTGATTACACCGACTCCAGGCTGAGGGAGTGATTACATCGACTCCAGGCTGAGGGACTGATTACACCGACTCCAGGCTGAGGGACTGATTACACCGACTCCAGGCTGAGGGACTGATTACATCGACTCCAGCTTGAGGGACTGATTACATCGACTCCAGGCTGAGGGAGTGATTACATCGACTCCTGGCTGAGGGAGTGATTACATCGACTCCTGGCTGAGGGAGTGATTACATCGACTCCTGGCTGAGGGAGTGATTACATCGACTCCAGGCTGAGGGACTGATTACATCGACTCCAGCTTGAGGGACTGATTACATCGACTCCTGGCTGAGGGAGTGATTACATCGACTCCAGCTTGAGGGACTGATTACATCGACTCCAGCTTGAGGGACTGATTACATCGACTCCAGGCTGAGGGAGTGATTACATCGACTCCTGGCTGAGGGAGTGATTACATCGACTCCTGGCTGAGGGACTGATTACATCAATCTCCTTCTGATCTTAACTATTCTCATTTGATAAATTAGACACATGTGCAACTCTTGGGTATCTTTACTGAGGAAACGTTTCGCCACACAGTGACTTCATCAGTCCATACGTAGGAGAAACTTGAAGAACAGGAGGAGAATGAGGTAATCAGTCCCTCAACCTTGAGTCGATGTGGTCAGTCCATCAATCTTGAATTGAATACGGCATACGTGCTGAGAAGCAGCTTATATACCGTAGGAAGGAAAGGTGCAGCAGTCGTAGGTGGTGTCACCTTTGTTCAATGTGTGGCGAAACGTTTCCTCAATAAAGATACCCAAGAGTTGCACATGTGTCTAATTTATCAACATGTCGGTTCTCTGAACCATTCATCTACTATTCTCATTTGCATTGGACTGAAGCCACTGTGTGGCGAAACGTTTCACTTCTCATAATGTGAACCCCCCCCCCCAAAAAAAAAAAAAAAAAAAAATTAAAACTCTGTAGGTAGCCTTTTAAAATAACGAGAAATCGTGCTTAGATATGTCACAAAAAAAATCCATTAAAAACCTGGCCTGATTTAACCACATTTTTGAAAAGTGATTTGCCCTCAATTCACTTTGCTGGCAGATATAGGCTGGTATAGGCAGCCACACGAGGACTGCAGGGAATGTTTAATCATCATATATTACAAAATACCCACATTTTTTTATAGACCAGATTCATATTCAGTATTTTAACAGCCTGGAATACATCTGTAAAAAAAATCAGTTTATGGTGACAACGATCGCTTTGTACGGGAAAAAATGATCTTGTGACGATGTAGGTTTTTCTCGACTCCTGAAATATAATGACAAAACGTTGTCAGTTTTATTAATTTTAGGAAAATGTTCAGAGTTGATGATAGATAAAAGTTACATGAACATTGATGTATGTTTTACTTTATTAAAATTATCCGTATGCATGATTAAAAATTTATTATTTAAAATGAATACCGATCTTAAATGATTTATCAACACGGTATATATATATATATATATATATATATATATATATATATATATATATATATATATATATATATATATACATTATATATATATATATATATATATATATATATATATATATATATATATATATATATATATATATATATATATATATACATTATATATATATATATATATATATATATATATATATATATATATATATATATATATATATATATATATATATATATATATATATTATATATATATATATATATATATATATATATATATATATATATATATATATATATATATATATATATATATATATATATATATATATATATATATATATATATATATATATATATATATATATGTCGTGCCGAATAGGTAAAATTGGTTAATTAACAAGAACTCATTTAAAATTAAGTCCTTTCTAAAATTTTCTTTTATACATTTAAAAATATACTTTTTCATTTACGTTAATATAAAAAAATAATGATTTGTACCAAAAGAACCTTAGGAAACTTATCTAACCTTAATTTAGCTTAATCAAACTAAATATATTTTATACAAGCTTAAATAATTTAATAATAAACAAATACAATAAAAAAAAAAAATTTCGTTAGATTCATAATGATTTTTGCGAAATTATTGCATACACAAATTTTTGCTTGCCATATTCGGCAAGAAGAGCGTTGCTATTTAAGCCAAAATCACAAGTTTTACTTGTTGGAATCCTTTCTGTTTCCACTGTGAATACTTCTTTGAATCTCATGTTGAGTTCCTCACAAATTTCAAGGTCATTTCTTGTGATCTCTCCTCCTTCCTTCCTCAGCCTGATTACCTGGTCTTTGACTGTTGTTTTCTTCCTGATGTGGCTGTACAACAGCTTCGGGTCAGACTTCACTTTCGCTGCTATGTCATTTTCGTATTGTCGCTGAGCCTCCCTTACCTGTACATTTTCATTTCTTGCTCGTCAACTACTCTCCGTGTGTGTGTGTGTGTGTGTGTGTGTGTGTGTGTGTGTGTGTGTGTGTGTGTGTGTGTGTGTGTGTGTGTGTGTGTGTACACGAAAATGACAAAGTGCATTCTGGTTTTCAGTAGCGAATTTAATAGACTTAAAACTGTTCATAACTTTAGCCCCCCCCCCCAAAAAAAAACACTCCAGACGGTCAGATACGGAGCACAGACACGGAGCGTCAGATACGGAGCACAGACACGGAGCGTCAGATACGGAGCACAGACACGGAGCGTCAGATACGGAGCACAGACACGGAGCGTCAGATACGGTGCACAGACACGGAGCGTCAGATACGGAGCCCAGACACGGAGCGTCAGATACGGAGCACAGACACGGAGCGTCAGATACGGAGCACAGACACGGAGCGTCAGATACGGAGCACAGACACGGAGCGTCAGATACGGAGCACAGACACGGAGCGTCAGATACGGAGCACACACACGGAGCGTCAGATACGGAGCACAGACACGGAGCGTCAGATACGGAGCACAGACACGGAGCGTCAGATACGGAGCTCAGACACGGAACGTCAGATACGGAGCACAGACACGGAACGTCAGATACGGAGCACAGACACGGAGCGTCAGATACGGAGCACAGACACGGAACGTCAGATACGGAGCACAGACACGGAACGTCAGATACGGAGCACAGACACGGAACGTCAGATACGGAGCACAGACACGGAGCGTCAGATACGGAGCACAGACACGGAGCGTCAACAACATATGGTAACCACTCGGCACAGCCTAGAAAAACATTAATACCAATCTTCGTTTCAAGGAACTCTATGTGCAAGTAACCACCACGACCATCAAGTTACCCCCACGACCATCAAGTTACCCCCCACGACCATCAAGTTACCCCCACGACCATCAAGTTACCCCCACGACCATCAAGTTACCCCCCACGACCATCAAGTTACCCCCCACGACCATCAAGTTACCCCCCACGACCATCAAGTTACCACCACGACCATCAAGTTACCACCACGACCATCAAGTTACCCCCACGACCATCAAGTTACCCCCCACGACCATCAAGTTACCCCCACGACCATCAAGTTACCCCCCTCGACCATCAAGTTACCCCCCACGACCATCAAGTTACCCCCACGACCATCAAGTTACCCCCACGACCATCAAGTTACCCCCCACGACCATCAAGTTACCCCCCACGACCATCAAGTTACCCCCCTCGACCATCAAGTTACCACCACGACCATCAAGTTACCCCCACGACCATCAAGTTACCACCACGACCATCAAGTTACCCCCCACGACCATCAAGTTACCCCCCACGACCATCAAGTTACCACCACGACCATCAAGTTACCCCCCACGACCATCAAGTTACCCCCCACGACCATCAAGTTACCCCCCACGACCATCAAGTTACCCCCCACGACCATCAAGTTACCCCCCACGACCATCAAGTTACCACCACGACCATCAAGTTACCACCACGACCATCAAGTTACCACCACGACCATCAAGTTACCCCCCACGACCATCAAGTTACCCCCCATGACCATCAAGTTACCCCCCACGACCATCAAGTTACCACCACGACCATCAAGTTACCACCACGACCATCAAGTTACCCCCACGACCATCATGTTACCACCACGACCATCAAGTTACCCCCCACGAACATCAAGTTACCCCCCCACGACCATCAAGTTACCCCCCACGACCATCAAGTTACTCCCACGACCATCAAGTTACACCCACGACCATCAAGTTATCCCCACGACCCTACAAGTTACCCCCACGACCATCAACTTACCCCCACGACCATCAAGTTACCCCCACGACCCTACAAGTTACCCCCACGACCATCAAGTTACCCCCACGACCCTACAAGTTACCCCCACGACCATCAAGTTACTCCCACGACCATCAAGTTACCCCCACGACCATCAAGTTATCCCCACGATCTTACAAGTTACCCCCACGACCATACAAGTTACCCACACGACCATACAAGTGACCCCCACGACCCTACAAGTTACTCCCACGACCATACAAATTACCCTCACAACCATACAACTTATCCCCCACGACCATACAACTTATCCCCCACAACCATACAAGTTACCTCCACGACCATACAACTTACCCCCACGACCATACAACTTATCCCCCACGACCATACAACTTATCCCCCACAACCATACAAGTTACCTCCACGACCATACAACTTACCCCCACGACCATACAACTTACCCCCACGACCATACAACTTATCCCCCACGACCATACAACTTATCCCCCACGACCCTATAAGTTACCCCCACGACCATACAAATTACCCCCACGACCATACAAGTTACTTCCACGACCATACAACTTACCCCCACGACCATACAACTTAACCCCACGACCATACAACTTATCCCCCACGACCATACAAGTTACCTCCACGACCATACAACTTACCCCCACGACCATACAACTTACCCCCACGACTATACAACTTACCCCCACGACCATACAACTTACCCCCACGACCATACAACTTACCCCCACGACCATACAACTTTCCCCCACGACCACACAACTTACCCCCACGACCATACAACTTACCCCAACGACCATACAACTTACCCCAACGACCATACAACTTACCCCCACGACCATACAACTTACGACTGGTGATAAAGACATTCCAAATGTCTGAGAATAATAAGGATGATTAAGATAACATGTGTAATCTTCAGAGCATTCCTTCAGTTATTATAAAAGAATCTCAAACTTGAATTTATTTGACTATGACCCTAATAAAGAGGGAACTATCAATAAAAAGTCCATTAAGTTTCTATTTTTACGTTATAATGAATGTGAGTCTCATTTTACGTCATCATGTGTGTATAGGTGACAACCTGACGACCCAGCTCACGTTCACCCCTGTATACATGGAAAACTGTATACATGCCATTCACGACACTGTACACCGTGTACGTCATGGCCATATTGGAGTATGAAACACCAGTATGAAACCCTTACCTTGTCAAGCACGTCATGACATTGGAGGAAGTGCAGAGGTTTGCAACATGACTAGTCCCTTAGCTAAGAGGTATCTCCTATAAAGAAAGGTTAAGGGAACTCATCCTGATGATACTGGAAGACAGGAGAGATAGGGAGGATATGATAACGACTTACAAAATACTGAGAGAAACCGATAAGGTGAATAAGGACAGAATGTTTCAGAGATGTGAATCACGGACAAGAGGAAGTTGAAAACTCAGACAAGCCACAGGGATATTAGGAAGTATATCTTCATTCTTATGGCTGTCAGGAAGTGGAACAATCTGGAGAGTGATTAGAGGTGAGATCCATAATCTGCATATCCATACGATAAAGCTCTTGGAGCCAAGAGTGGACCAACAAGCGACCAACGAAGAGGTGGGGCCAGGAGCTGTGAATCGATTCTGCAACCACATATTGGTGAGTATGTACATACGAGTGCGGGAGGCATGGGTGAGGAGAAGACTGGAGGCAATGGAGATGTCGTGTCTGAGGGCAATGTGTGGTGTGAATATTATCCAGAGAATTCGTAGCTTATAGATTAGGAGGTGCGGGGTTACTAAAAGTATTATCCAGAGAGCTGAGGAGGAGTCGTTGAGGTGGTTTGGACATTTAGAGAGCATGGAGCATAATACGATGATTTAGAGGGTGTATAAATTTGAAGTGGAAGAAAGGCGTGTGAGAGCGTGTGAGATAGACGTGGACGCAAATGGTTTTTATGACTTGACGTGCTGTTGGAGTGTGAGTAAGGTAACATTTATCAAGAGATTCAGGGAAACCGGTTAGCCAGACTTGAGTGCTGGAGGTCTGCAGTAGAGTGCCTCCACTCTGAAGGAGGGGTGGAGATATGTTGCAGTTTTGAAATGTAGTATGGGCACGCCTCTGGTAAGAAAGTGATAGAGTAAGTGATGGTGAAAGTAATTTTTTCTTTTTTCGGATCACTCTGCCTCTGAGGGACACGGCCAGTGCATTGAATATATATATTTATGCCGTGCCTAATATGTAAAACTTGCAATTTTGGCTTAGGTTCAGAATGATTTTTGCGAAATTATTGCATACACAAAATTTCGCTTGCCTTATTCAGCAAGAAGAGCATTGCTATTTAAGCCAAAATAGCAAGTTTTACCCATTCGGCACCACACACAATTATATATATATATATATATATATATATATATATATATATATATATATATATATATATATATATATATATATATAATATTTGTTATTACTGACCTATTGAATAAACAGAATGAAATCTATCGAGTTATTTCGAAGCCCTGTCTTACTTTTATTTACTACCACCCTTTAAGAAGTCACTCACAACAATCATCTTACACCTATCTAACGCTAGGTGAAGAGGGCGGCGGGGAAGAGGGAGAGGGGGGGTAAATAGGTGTACTGAAACATGTCCAGCGTCTTCACCCTTTCCCCAAGATCGAACCAGGATCTTTCGGCTGTGAGGCGAAAGAGCTCCCACCAAGAAGAATAGATGGAGTTAAACAGTGAAGCAGGTGTTTCACTCTGGCTCTCAGCAGCAGTGTGGAGCACAGATGATATGTCTGTAAGGACTAAAAAATAAAATCCATCGATTATATGAAGTCCAGCAAACTAAAAATGTAAAGGTCAGGCTACCCACACGGACTGACAGGCACTCGTTTATTTACCCGGAAAGGTCATCAAATTTCAGGGTGAACAAGAGATTTGATTTCCTGTCATATCCACAGCCTCTGTTCTCCCACACCTCCACAGCCCCTCTTCTCCCACACCTCCACAGCCCCTCTTCTCCCACACCTCCACAGCCCCTCTTCTCCCACACCTCCACAGCCCCTCTTCTCCCACACCTCCACAGCCCCTCTTCTCCCACACCTCCACAGCCCCTCTTCTCCCACACCTCCACAGCCCCTCTTCTCCCACACCTCCACAGCCCCTCTTCTCCCACACCTCCACAGCCCCTCTTCTCCCACACCTCCACAGCCCCTCTTCTCCCACACCTCCACAGCCCCTCTTCTCCCACACCTCCACAGCCCCTCTTCTCCCACACCTCCACAGTCCCTCTTCTCCCACACCTCCACAGCCCCTCTTCTCCCACACCTCCCTACCAACCACTCACCCCCCCCACACACAAATCAGTAAGCAACACCTAACACTAGGTCTAACTTAAGTACTTAAAAACTGAGTACTAGTCTATTGAGACCCTAAAGTTTAATTATATAATTTAGATTGTTTGAATTGTAGGTTTGGCAGGCATGTAAGCCTACATATGTTATAGGCCTCCTCTCCCTACACTCTCACACCGTCTGTCACATACTCCTCCCTCAGGACTTAGGAATGACCGGAAATCAACGAATTTCTTGCTCGATTTCCCACAGCACCTTAACAGAAACAGCAAGAGGAGTTCCCCTTGTAGCCAAAGCACAGTCTGAGAAACTGGTACCCATACGAAAAAGCAGAAACGTGCATGACAATAATGGAGTATACCTGGAAAAGGTTTGGGGGGTCAACGCCCCCGCGGCCCGGTCTGTGGCCAGGCCTGATGGAAAACAATATTGAAGTACGTCATTGCAAAGAAGAGAAAATTCCTGACTTCAGTAATTATGGGGAAGCGCCACATCTGTACGGATCACACAGCGCCTAGTATTGAAATGAACAACGATGAGTTGATGGAACATTTAGCAGAAGAATGCCAGGAATCAGAGGAGAAATTAGTGCAAGAGGAGACAAGGTTCAGAACATGGAAGAACCCATAAATCACCCAATAAAATGCACTGGTGGATAAAGGGAAAAACGGCAGGGAGATGAACTAAAAACGCCAAAACGTGAGTAAAAATAAACGCAGTGTGGCAATTTAAAAATAACTACCAAAAACTAAGTCTGTATCGAGAATGCTACAACAGGAGGAAGACAACGATGAAAGAGACCAAGGAATAAAGTGGAAGAAAGGAGAGACCAGGAGGAATGACAAGAAAGTATGCGAGGAGGCGAACACACGATTTTAAGGAGGTTCTGGCGGTGAAAGCAGAGACAACACTAGAGAACAAAAGAACAAGCGAACATCAATATGTATTGACCACTAGAAGCAGTGTGTGAACCGCTAGCCGAAATTTACAAGTCAATAGAAAGAGGACAATAGCCAGAGCAGTGGCGGACACCGAATGCAATCCTAGTATTTAAGAAAGAGAAGAGAAAAAAAAAGCGTACGAGTGTGTGAGGAGAAAAGTGGAGGAGCACATGGGTAAAAATCTTTTCCTAAACTACATTTGACATGGATTTACAGTGAACACTGTCTCATAAATCTAATGGTGTTCAGTGATATGTGGGACAGAGAGGCATGGATGGTCTGCATATTTTTGGATTGTAAGATGACATTTGACACTGTACCACAGGAGAGGTTAGACAGGGATAACAGTACGGTTATTGCAGTGAGTTACTAACAGTTCAAGGGGGGGGGGAGAGGAGCCAAAGTGATGTCCCTAGAAAGGGTATCAGAATGTGTAGCGGTAGAGTTAAAAAGAGAAGATCGATAATAGGATTGCCATTACTTCTCATATGAGCGAATGACATGCCGGGAGTCCGAAGTTTAATTTTTCTCTTACGATGTGAAATGAATTAGAGAATAAAAATTGGGAAAGAAAGATGAAAAGTTGTAATATGCCCTGAACAAGCAGCAGAGACTATCAGAGAAGTGGCTACTGGAGTTCAACTCTAGAACATGCAGGGTTACAAAAACTGGGGAAGGGAAGAGAAGACTGGAAACCGAGTATAGACTCTGGGGACAGCGGCTACAACCTCACTCAAGAAGGACAGTCAGGAGCGGCCCAAGAATTTCTATACTAGGGCAAAGCTTAAGGTTGTTTTAGACCAGCATTATTATTTTTAGTAGGGGGGGCTGAGAGAATTCATGGGAGCTGAAGCCCCCTAAACCGTCCCCTACCCATGGGTGCCACCCCTAACCACCAAACAAAGCATATCGTCAGAGGGGCTTATCAACCCCCAAAAAGTATTTGATGCAAATAAGTGACTGGTAAATCTAAGATCAGCTTTCACAAAAACTGAGAAAAAGTCTATTAGTGCACGTTTATATAAGTCAGGCCTAGAGAGAGAGAGAGAGAGAGAGAGAGAGAGAGAGAGAGATAGAGGTGGCGAATGTTTATAGGTCACGTAACTGTACTTTGTCTTCAAGACTGGTGCGAGCTTCTTACAAGATGGAACGTTTGTATCTGGGATCCGAGCATACAGTGTGTCTACGAGGGTAACAACGAGATTTTCTCTCTTTTTTATTTTCTTTTACACGGGGTTTTACAAGGTTCGGCTTAGGGTTCCTAACTTTATTTGCAGGCCACGGTACAGGTGGGGTTTGAACTCGCGGCAAGTGAGTCGTAAAACTCCAGGCCAGGGCGTAAGCTGGCTACAATAAGATTCATCCAACTAGATATATTTATATTTTACGACTTACTTGCCGCGAGTTCAATCCCCACCCGATTCGTGGTTTGTTTACAAGCTAAGAGCTGTTACCACATCATGAAACACTTCCAGTTTCTCTGATATAATACCCCCGTCTTCAAACCAAGAACTTTAACTCCTCCTTAAGAGCTGATATTTCTCTTCTACCTTCTTATTTTTTAAGAAATAACGCCGCCTGGCTTCAACCTTCCCTCTCTCTGCACTTCCCCTTATTTACCTGCTTCCTTTTCTCTCTTTTTCCTAGTCTGTATTAGTCCATCTTCGTCATTCTCTCCTTGTCTTAGTTCGTTGTTACTCCATCTCTTCCATTATTCTTTCATTCTCCTAATCTACAAGCACCTTTTTAATTACTTCTTCTCGGCATGTGTCCATTTCCTCAATCATTCCCTCCCTCTTCTAATCTCTATTATTAAATCATCTCAGCTTCACTCTGATTCCTTTTTTCCCCGTCTTGTTCATGGAATTTATCCCTGCCATCCTCTCCTCGTGCAGTTTTTTTCCCCCTAGTTCTCCCACCCTTAATAATCCCTGTTGCCAACATTCCAGAAGGTATTTTTCCTTTCCCGTGTAGGGTTCCGTGATAATTGGCTGGTCCCTCTGCAGGTGAGGGCGGGAGAGGAGGGGGTATCTCCTGGGGCGGCGGGTGAGGGCGGGAGAGGAGGGGGTATCTCCTGGGGCGTCGGGTGAGGGCGGGAGAGGAGGGAGTATCTCCTGGGGCGGCGTTAAGACTTCAGATACGTTTTCTGCATTCAGTTTCTTTCTTCCAGTTTAGTGCTTCCAGTTTCTTTCTTTCAGTTTAGTGCTTCCAGCTTCTTCTTCCAGTTTAGTGCTTCCAGCTTTCTTCCAGTTTAATGCTTCCAATTTCCTTCTTCCAGTTTCCTGCGTCCAGGTTTTATTTTTTCAGCTTCCAGGCGGAGATTTGCATGTCTGGAAGAGTTCTTACGCCTTTTAGCATCCTCCTTAAAGCTTCTGCTTCCAGCTTCCAGAGAAAGATTAATTTGTCTGGAAGAGTTCTTACGCCTTTTAGCATCCTCCTTAAAGCTTCTGTTTCCAGCTTCCAGAGAAAGATTAATTTGTCTGGAAGAGTTCTTATTGCTTCTAGCATCCTTCTTAAAGCTTCGTGCTTCAAGCTTCGTGCTTCAAGTTTCGTGCTTCCAGATTCCAGGCGAAGATTAGCTTGTCTGGAAGAGTTGCAGATGGGAGAATGAAATTTTTCCGCTGAGGCTTGGGGTTGAGGGATCCACAAGGGTAACATTAATTAAGCTGGTATAATGGCTTTCCCACCGCCAGAAGAACGGAGGAGACGCAAGTGAAGAAGAGAGGGGGAGGAGGAGGAAGAGAAGGCGTAAGTGAGGAAGCGAGGAGGGAGAACAGGTGGAGAATGGAGGTGACGAAGGTGGAGAGCAGTTCCTAATCCACTTCCTCCCTGGAGATCTTCTCGCTTATTTCCGGTATAATATAGTCAATTAGCTCGTTTCCATCTGTTTAGCTGGAGAGTAACGCAGTTTAGCGTTTTTTTTTTTTTTTGCTTGTTTTTTTACTCCTGGCCGCTTTAGCCACTTACTGTCAACGTCGCCATCTAAACAGGCTAAATTAGGTGACTAATAAGTCCTTATTTTTTTGTCCCAATTCTCAGATGTTTTATGGAACATTATACCACCATGTGTCTTTCCAGACACCTGTATTTTGAACACTTGTGTACTGTACTAGTGTGTTGAACACATGTGCTGTATCTCTGTTGTGTCACTGTGGGTAAGGTGTACGTTGCCTATAGTTGCTTCTAGGGGTCACCGCCCCCGCGGCCCGGTCCCAAATCAGGCCTTCTGGTTGCTGACCAGATCGATCAGAGTGCTGGTGCTCACTGTCCGCAGTTCAGCATATGCATCGCAGCCTGGTTAATCAGGAACTGACCTGAGAAAACTATCGACGTCCCTGTTAATTCTCCCTATGCACAGTGGAAGGTTGAAAGGTCGTGTCCCCGCTTTTCGCGTCTGCCAAGCCTGTAGGAAGTAATTTCGGTGTGCAGGGTTGGAACCAATGCATCCAGTACCATCCAGGTGTATATTTTGATTTTTCTTTCTCACGTACGTTCTAAGGATATTAAGCGCTCCCAGTAATTATGTGCTGAGTTTATACAAGCAGTCAAGGTTCTCTGTACATTCTCCAATTCTGCAATTTCTCCTGCCTTGAAGGGGACTTACAGAGTGCAGCAATATTCCAGCCAAGAGAGGACGAGTGACCTGAAGAGTCTCATCACCAGCTTGGCCTCTCGTTTTGAATATTCTCATTATCTAACCTATCATATTCCCTCACGGTTGCATTATCAATTTTGTGCTCCTTGAAAGCGAGATCCTCTGACATTATTACTCCATCTCTCACACTAGACTTCCACTGTGCTGAGTGACTTGAGTTTGTCTTGTATTTAAGCCCGTCTTTTATTTTCTCAGTTATATTGTAACGTAGTAATCAGAATTTGTCTTTCTTGAACATC
This sequence comes from Cherax quadricarinatus, assembly GCF_038502225.1. Lineage (NCBI taxonomy): Eukaryota > Metazoa > Arthropoda > Malacostraca > Decapoda > Parastacidae > Cherax > Cherax quadricarinatus. The sequence continues at coordinate 16,064,343 of NC_091374.1, forward strand.
ATATTCTTGTTAGCGTCCCACAGGCAGACTTTGTTTATATCAGCTTGGAGGTTCGCTCTGTCTTCTGTAGATGTTATCGTACAAATTTTTGTATCACCAGCAAAGTATGATACAGGGCTATGGTTTGTGTCCCAAAGATGATTAAAACACACGTGCAACAGTTGGGTGTCTTTATTATTGAAACGTTTCGCCTACAGAGTAGGCTTTTTCAGCCAAATAATATATCTTTATCTCTACATGTACAAGGTATACAGTCGTAGCAGACATCAATGACATACTACTATATGTTATGCTGAGCATTTCGGGCAAATTAGGTCAGTTTTCTCCCAGGATGCGACCCACACCAGTCGACTAACACCCAGGTACCCACTTTATACTGATGGGTGAACATAGACAACAAGTGTCTTGTGGAAACACGTCCTAATGTTATCGAGAGGCAGCAGGTGTAGTAGTGAAATGAAGATAATGTAATCAGTCCACCAACCTTGGAGAAATAGTAATTGAGGTGGTCAGTCCCTTAGCCTCAATTCCATGGTCTGGAACTATATAATTTCAATAATAAAGATTCTCAGCTGTTGCACACGTGTCTTAATCATCAACTTTTCGGTATTTTATATAATTTTCAGCGTCCCTGTTTACGTCGGCTATAACAGAAGTGAGGAGTAAATACCGCGTCATGAGAAACAGAGTTCTTTAATGTGTCAGTCTATGATTTCACTCTACTGTTAGTCTCAAGGCTCTATTAGTTAGGAAGTTAAACATTCAGTTTTCCTAAGTTTGTTGCACCTGTTTACTTACACACACACAGAAGAAGTTTTACTACATTTCTTTATAAACACGCTTAATACAGACTTATTACTAATGCTAATTAAGAACTAGCAGATTAATCCAACTATGCCTGGGTATTTGATTATCTTGTAAGATAACCACATCTAGACTTTTTTCCAGCGAACTGTGGGACAGTTAGTGACAAATATGGTGAAAGTTTTCAATGAAGATATTTCACCTGTGGAAAAATGGTACCAGGGCAAATGGGGGACAAGAATGCTTGCAGACTATTGCTGATGATTCTTCAGCCCACTATAAGCGTTAAGCAAAATGGCGGAGAGTAGGTACGGTTTAGAGTTTAAAACATACTGACACATATTGTACGTTATAATAAAATAATCAAATATTAATGTCTCGTATCTTTAAACCTATACCTAATAGGCATTTTTCAAGGTGATTTTTGGATTTAAGACATGAAAATACATAAGAATTAACTAATCTCATTTAAGAAGCATACAAATTTTCAAAAATTGTTGACCAGTGGAATTTATAAATGTAGAAAAGTTAGTGAAAATTGCACCTGTCTTGTCAGGAGGCGGATGTGGGGGTTTCACGCCCCCACACCTGCATTGTCGGGAGGGCAGTCTATCTTAATTTTAGGGTGAAAGAAATATGATGTAACCAAAAGAATGCCTCAAAAGAGTGCTGTCCCTAAAATAAAAATTTAGAAATGGCGTACATGTTTTCGAAATCAGTGTTTAAAAAGACCTTTAAATAAACCAGTCAAAATGCACCTCTCCTCATTTAAAATTCTGGAATGCGATATCCACATTGTCCAACTTAAAGACTCCCAGCTCAGGCTGACACTACTGGAGTCTCCCAGCTCAGACTGACACTACTGGAGTCTCCCAGCTCAGACTCGCACTAATGGAGTGTCCCAGCTCAGACTGACACTACTGGAGTCTCCCAGCTCAGACTGACACTACCGGAGTCTCCCAGCTCAGACTGACACTAATGGAGTCTCCCAGCTCAGACTGACACTACTAGTCTCTCCCAGCTCAGACTAACAGACTGAGCACCATCCTCCATGATGGAATATGCCAGGGGAAGCACAGTTAGCGTGTGTTCCCACTGTGTGACCATCATATATAACATGACAGCAGTACCCTGCTGGTCTACCCGATGTTAAATACAAATAAATCCGTATATCCTAAAACCTGCTCTTGGGACAGAGAAACCCGTGACAAAATCTGGTTGAACTTGCTCTCACAAGGACTGAGTTACAGAAGAACACAAAAATTTACACGTTAATACCAAATGTTCATCGCACACATTAATTACACGCTCTTATTACATGCTCTTATTACATGCTCTTAATGAAAGGTTATTATACCAGCTTATTATAATACTCTCTTATTACAGTTTGTTATTTTTTTGGTGTTTCCTTGCAGTTAATGTTGAAAATAGAAACTTGGCGGAAGAACTGTTGATTGGATGGCTTAGCATTAAGACTAGTTATCCGGAAGCTCTTGTAATCACCGTGACTCGGCAGAACAACACTCTGTATATACAAGGTGGTTCCTGACATCTCCATATATGTTGGTTGTAACTATGACCATAATTTTTAAAGGAAGGGGGGAAGCCAACGGAAGGCCTCGGTCAGATGACCAAAAGCTCCATCGGTGGGTCATCTGACTAAGACCCGCGTCAGGAAGCACTTGTCCTGTCATCTGACGACCCTTACCTAACCTAATCTCCATAACCCTCACAACATTACAGATGAGTGGTAAGTAAGGCACATGTGCAACAGTTAGGTATGTTGTTTCCGAAACGTGTCGCCTACACGATAGGCTTCTTCAGTCGAATACAAACGAGGCAGCAGAAGCAGTAGAGATGTAAAGACGATGTAATTAACTTGTCGGTATTGTATACCATTATCATATTCAGATTAGAGCTGTATATTTATTTCTAAGGCCAGTATCGAGCTACTGGAGTATGTTACAGGAGGGAGAACAAATGATTCCTGGTAATGTACAAAAGACAGATCCTACGTACACTGCTTAGGAGAGACAATAGTTGGATAGCATGCGTTAATTACCATACCAATATCATTGATGGGTGTTCGTTGTCAGGTTATTCGTTGTTGGTTTGCCGAGTTCTGTCTCTTATCTTATTTGCATTGTACCGTATTCTCTTGCCGTCAAAGTGATGTTTAGTGTGATATTAGCATCGCAATCCTATTAGATACTTTTCGTGTACCTCTGTTGAGTCTCTTGAGTTTTCCATTCCTGGAGCCCGGCCTTGGGTCAGGGTCGTCTGGTGCTTGCCTGGTCAACCAAGCTGTTGTTGCTGGAGATCCACTGGCCCACATACCCATCACAGTCTGGTTGATTTCGCACCTGGTGAAGAAAATTGTCCAGTTTGATCCTGAAGACTTCACACGTGTCCCAGTAGTACTTCTGCTATCTCCTGGTAAGATGTTGAATAGTCTGGTAACACGGATGTTGATATAATCGTCTGTTATTGCACCCCTGCTTTTCCCTGAGCTTATTTTGCACTTCCTTCCATATCTCTCACTTTACCAAGTTACTATGATAGTGTACAAGTTTGAGACAAGTACTTTCCAGGTATATATATTATCATACATCTCTCTCCTCCGCCCCAATGAGCGCATATATAGGACTTTAAGACGTTTCCAGTAATTTAAATGTTTTATGTTTCATTTCTAGTATCTCTCCTGCTGTACTGATATCTCTTCTTCCCTGAACGGAGCCGTCTACATTGAAAAAAATATTCTGAACAAGAGCACAAGCTATCTGAAAAGTGTTCCCATTTACACTGTTTCCCTTGTTTTGAAAGTTCTCATTATCCACACCTTCATCTTCCTGGCTGATGTGACATTTCCCTTATTGTGTTCTTCTAAAGAAATGTCAGCCGACATAATTACTCCCAGGTCTTTCATTAGTTCCTTTCGTTCTATTTGATGGTCCTCTCGAGTTCTGTATACAGTGCCCCTTTTGGGTTCTTCATTGTTTCCATACCTAAGCAGCTGGAACTTATCACCACTGAAAGTCATGTTCTCCACTGCCCACTGGAAAACACTGCTTATATCTTCCTGTAATGTTTCAGTGTCCTCTACCGTAGTGACTTTCATGTTTATTTTAGTGTCATCTGTAGATGATACAAAACTCTGACAGGTGTTTTTGTTTGCTATGAGTAAAAAAAAACAGCAGAGATATTAAGTCTTTTTCTTTGCGGGTTATGTGGGACAATATCCAGCTGTCCTGTTCCACCCTCTGTCTTGTTCCATTACTTGTTTTGTTCCACATGTTTTGTTCCACAACCGATTTTGTTCCACCATCTGTCTTGTTCCACCACCCGTCTTGTTCCACCACCCGTCTTGTTCCACCACCTGTCTTGTTCCACCACCTGTCTTGTTCCACCACCTGTCTTGTTTATGAAGTGACATTTCTTATGGTTTTGCTTTCACTCTCCCCAACAATATCGTAGACAATATGGTTATGAGATTTGATCCTCTGCCCGTGGAAAACTAGACACAACTGCAGGATATTGCGATCCTTTATTAACGACGTTTCGCTCGCATGTGCTGTATCAAATCATACACTATAGTACATTTGAGTCTAGTTTTTCATCGTGTCTGTACGTTATGCATTTCTCTCCATCCTCCGCCAGCGTTAGATGAGGTGTAGTGGTACTCTATAGCCCAGCACTCAGCACTCGATGTTATCGTTTTCCACGTGATTTTCGAGTTGTAGTTGTCATAAGGGGTCCCGTGGCTCGATTGTGAGCGCACTTGCCTCACACACACTGAGTGTCCGTGGTTCAATCCACGGCATGAGTGAAAATATTGGGCATGTTTCCTTACATGTGCTGTCCCTGTTCACCTAGCAGTAAGTAGGTACCTGGGTGTTAGTCGCATCCTGGGGGACAGAATCAATATAGACCTTTAATGTTTGGAGGTATTGTAATGTAGTCCTTGAGTGTTTACATACAGTTCTTGTATGTTGGCAGGTGTTTTAATACA
>NC_091374.1:16074155-16136655 GCF_038502225.1 Cherax quadricarinatus
CTAGGAACTGGGTCGCAAAGTTCTGATATACAAAGGTAATGAGCTGTTTACATGTTTATATCTGTGGAAATGCATTATTTACAGTGAGCAAAGTCAGAGTATTTTTTCCAGAATGGTTTGTAATATACCACTGTGGATAAAATACCTTGACATTTCTCGAACATTTCTGAGTGAGATGTCTCTGAATTCATTAATATGATCGGATTCCAGTTCGTAATGATGCAGGGTGTGACAACTGTCCATCTGGTAAAGTTTACATTTCGTGTGATCTACATCGGGTGGTGGTAATTTAACCTGCCAAAGATACATGGGAGGTAATGACATCCAAGAGTCTGCTTATTTTGTTGGATGCACCATAGACATGTGGCTCCTCCTGCATGATAGAATGATGACAGATGGATTAACTGGTGTCAGTCTCCCTGAGTCTTAAGTCAATAAAGTTCAGTTGAAGTTCTTTTCGTTTTGTTGTTCTTAAACTGCTAACTGACAAGCATACAACTTAGGCAATTCATCAGTTCTATCATGCATCTGAAGACCAATGTGAGGTGGAATCAACAGAAGGTGCACTCCAACTCTACTGTCTACAATTATAATCATGGGAAGTGCATCTGAGTGCAAGGACTATGGCACACAGCTCTGTTTGAAGGGTAGAGGCCCAGTTATTGATGCTCGATCTAATGTCTTTATGAGAGCCATCACTCTGTACGACAACAGCAGCACTACCAGCTGCACCAGTGAATTGGTGAACAGAACCATCAACATAAATAATTTGTGAGTGTGTATAGTGAGATTAAGACACATGTGCAACATCTGGGTATCTTTATTGTAGACGTTTCGCCATCTAGTGGCTTTATCAATACAAATTCTAGGACATAACTTGAATCTCCACGACTATGGTGCTGTTCGCACCTACTCCTAGGTTGAGGGACTGATTACCTCATCTTCTGTACATAGTTCTACTGTCTTCAAGTTATGTCCTAGAATTTGTATTGATAAAGCCACTAGATGGCGAAACGTCTACAATAAAGATACCCAGATGTTGCACATGTGTCTTAATCTCATCTTGTCGGTATTATATACCATTCGTACACAGTGTGTATAGTGACTAAGCTATCATTGCAGCTTAAGGTATCCTGTTTGGCTTCAAGGCGAAGCTTTAGTTGTGATTTAAGATTTTTTTTAGAATGGAAATGGAAGGATGATAGTTTGGAATGGGGTAATATCCTATGGAGCGGGAAAGTGCCGCTGTTCCTTACTTGACAAAGAGCATGGATCTGGTTCATGCGGAGGTCAGTTCCAGTTTTCTAGATCCATCTGGAGGGCTTTGTACGCACAGGCAACACACAAACACACACACACACACACACACACACACACACACACACACACACACACACACACACACACACACACACACACACACGATAAGCCTCTTGGCGCAGGAAGAGAATGAGGACCTAGTAGCGACCAGCGAAGAGGCTGGACAACGTACTATGACTCGACCCTTGCAACCACATGTGAGTACACACATGTCTTGTTATTTTCGTGATAGAGAGATTCTAAAACACATACGATATAAACAAGAGACACGGGTGCAGCGTAATGAAATCCTTTACTGACAACGTTTCGCCCACTCAGAAGGCTTTTTTTTCGAATCATCTTGAGAAGTCCATTTGCGAGGACGAAAAACGGCCAAGAAAAAATCTCATTACATTGCATCTGTGCCTCAATTGGCACTATCTCTAGTGCTGAGTGCGCACCGTAAGTCACTCTCCACGTCAAGCGCGTTTCTCTCCTTTAATCTCATCTAAGCTAAGGGTGAAAATTCCTTAACACGGAAACGTCGACGAAAATGGGATGACTTAGCGTATTCCCTAGCTTAAGGATTTATACCCCGGTGGGGAGTTAAGCTAAACTTCTTTAAGATGAGATTCGTAAAGTTTTTCTTTGAGATCGACTCAAATCTCAGATCAGGAAAGTATTTTGTCAACACTTGGAGGAAAATCTCGGCTCACGGATAACCTGCTCTTAGGAGAGGAACCTTATGACGAGGTTATGGTACTTCCTTGACGACTGTCAGGTCACTAGAGATGGCTGCACAAGTGATGGCTGCACCAGTGATGGCTGCACCAGTGATGGATGCACCAGTGATGGCTGCACCAGTGATGGCTGCACCAGTGATGGATGCACCAGTGATGGCTGCACCAGTGATGTCTGCACCAGTGATGGCTGCACCAGTGATGGCTGCACCAGTGTTGGCTGCACCAGTGATGGCTGCACCAGTGTTGGCTGCACCAGTGATGGCTGCACCAGTGTTGGCTGCACCAGTGTTGGCTGCACCAGTGATGGCTGCACCAGAGATGGCTGCACCAGTGTTGGCTGCACCAGTGATGCCTGCACCAGTGATGCCTGTACCAGTGATGCCTGCACCAGTGATGTCTGTACCAGTGATGCCTTTACCAGTGATGCCTGCACCAGTGATGACTGCACCAGTGATGACTGCACCAGTGATGACTGCACCAATGATGTCTGCACCAGTGATGCCCGCACTAGTGATACCTTTACCAGTGATGCCCGCACCAGTGATGCCGGCACCAGTGATGCCGGCACCAATAATACCTGCACCAGTGATGCCTGCACCAGTGATGCCTGTATCAGTGATGCCTGTATCAGTGATGCCTGCACCAGTGATGTCCGCACCAGTGATGTCTGCACCAGTGATGTCGGCACCAGTGATGCCCGCACTAGTGATACCTGCACCAGTGATGCCTGCACCAGTGATGCCTGCACCAGTGATGTCCGCACCAGTGATGCCCGCACCAGTGATGTCGGCACCAGTGATGCCCGCACTAGTGATACCTGCACCAGTGATGCCTGCACCAGTGATGCCTGCACCAGTGATGCCTGCACCAGTGATGTCCGCACCAGTGATGCCCGCACCAGTGATGCCTGCACCAGTGATGTCCGCACCAGTGATGCCCGCACCAGTGATGTCGGCACCAGTGATGCCCGCACTAGTGATACCTGCACCAGTGATGCCTGCACCAGTGATGCCTGCACCAGTGATGCCTGCACCAGTGATGCCTGCACCAGTGATGCCTGCACCAGTGATGCCTGCACCAGTGATGCCTGCACCAGTGATGCCTGCACCAGTGATGTCTGCACCAGTGATGCCTGCACCAGTGATGCCTGCACCAGTGATGCCTGCACCAGTGATGCCTGCACCAGTGATGCCTGCACCAGTGATGTCCGCACCAGTGATGCCTGCACCAGTGATGCCCTGCACCAGTGCACCAGTGATGCCTGCACCCAGTGATGCCTGCACCAGTGATGTCCGCACCAGTGATGCCTGCACCAGTGATACCTGCATCCCTGCAGTGATACCTGCACCAGTGATGCCTGCACCAGTGATGTGCCCAGTGATGCCTGCACCAGTGATGCCTGCACCAGTGATGTCTGCACCAGTGATGCCGCACCAGTGCACCAGTGATGTCTGCACCAGTGATGCCTGCACCAGTGATGTCTGCTGATGCACCAGTGATGCCTGCACCAGTGATGCCTGCACCAGTGATGCCTGCACCAGTGATGCCTGCACCAGTGATGCCTGCACCAGTGATGCCTGCACCAGTGATGCCTGCACCAGTGATGCCTGCACCAGTGATACCTGCACCAGTGATGCCTGCACCAGTGATGCCTGCACCAGTGATGTCCGCACCAGTGATGCCTGCACCAGTGATACCTGCACCAGTGATGCCTGCACCAGTGATGCCTGCACCAGTGATGCCTGCACCAGTGATGCCTGCACCAGTGATGCCTGCACCAGTGATGCCTGCACCAGTGATACCTGCACCAGTGATGCCTGCACCAGTGATACCTGCACCAGTGATGCCTGCACCAATGATGCCTGCACCAGTGATGTCCGCACCAGTGATGCCCGCACCAGTGATGTCTGCACCACACGGAGCGGAGAGACGACCATTGGCACATGGAACAGTGTTGCCAGAATGATTCTCACTCAGGTCCCAACCTAACATTTCCAATTAATAAGTTATTAATATGAATTCCATGGCGTAACGAAGTGCTTGGGGAATTGACATATTTTTTAAACTTCTGCACAGTAAATAAATAAATATATATATATATATATATATATATATATATATATATATATATATATATATATATATATATATATATATATATATATATATATATATATATATATCTTTCTTTCAACACACCGGCAGCATCCCACCGAGGCAGGGTGACCCAAAAGGAAAAACGAGTTTCGCCTTTTACATTTAGTAATATATAAGGGAGAAGGGGTTACTAGCCCCTTGCTCCTGGAATTTTAGTCGCCTCTTACAACACGCATGGCTTACGGAGGAGGAATTCTGTTCCACTTCCCCATGGAGGTAAGAGGAAATAAACAAGAACAAGAACTAGAAAGAAAATAGAAAACCCAGAGGGGTGTGTGTGTGTGTATATATATATATATATATATATATATATATATATATATATATATATATATATATATATATATATATATATATATATATATAGATATATATATAATGTTTCTCAATTTTTACTCTTTTTTTCAATTTTCAACTTTGTCCTTAGCTAGTTTTCCCTTTATGCCCATGGCTAACTTTACTTAAGTTAGAGAGAGCAGCCCTTCACTCTAGACAGGAGATACAAACTTTTTCCCGAAATGCTCTGCAATCAGAAAAAGACAGGTTCATAGAGAAAGAAGAACAGGTTGCCAGAGACAGACAGACAGATGGGTTACCAGAGACAAAGACAGGCAGTGGGGGAAAAGTCACACACACACACACACACACACACACACACACACACACACACACACACACACACACACACGGCTCTCGTTTCCCTCAATTTCGAACATTTTCAACTTGAGTTAACCTTGTAAGATTCCCCAATACAAGGGAAATTTACACCCACCGTCCCAGGTTAGTGTTTACGTCCTTAGCATGGTGAGACGCCTGGCACTGCACGCTCGGCAACAACGCCTGGCACCTAGGTGAGAAAAACACACACCAAACTCAACAATCTTTTACTGGGGTGACCTTTCGCCCTGTGTAGACCTTTATTATGTCCTGACTGGATAAATCTCTACGTAGAGTGAAACATAGCTTGTTAAACATTAATAAACAACGTCGTTCAGTTCCAGAAGTATCGGCATTTTTCACTCTGTGATCAAACACATTTTTCTGTTTTAACTACTAGGTGTACCAGGGTAGTAAAGGGTGTAAGAAAAACGTGCCCCTGCGTTTTTCCTGCCAAATGTTAGATCCTGGAATCTTGGCAGTGTTGTCAAGAGGGAGTGGAGCGTGGGGAGAGAGCCATCTGCTATTCTCTAACCCCGACTGTCTATAAAAGAGGCGGTATCATATACATCATAAGGGCCTCGGCTATCTGCCTTCTCCGAATTCGCTTTGTCTCCAATTCTTTATGTCAGTATCTGTCTCCCATTGTTTCACTATCTCCCAACCTTTCTATTCTGTTATTCTCTCTTCCATTTCCAAAGACATCCAGGATTTACCACTGTCACTGTTTGTCCCCATATTCAATTCGGATTGTCTCCCTCCCTTCCGATTTCTCCCTCTCTCTCTCTCTCTCCATTCATGCCACTATCTCCTCCTCGTTCATTTTATCTCTCCAATAATTCGCTTACTCCATGGCTGAAATAACAGCCGTCCGAGTGCGCTGCTATCAGCCCGTGCTGTCTGCGCTATCTATCGAGCACGGTAAACCGTGAATGGCTTTATACAGGCTGACAGCTAGCCAAGTGTCAAGGCTTAGCAGTGTAGAGGCTCAGCTGTCTCCTGCACGCGACATGACAGGTCGGGAAATCCATCTCAATAATCCAGGTAAAAAGTCCACAGCATTCCTTTACTCACGCATGAAGACAGATCAGAGAATCTTCATTCCACAGGCACAGAATCCTCTTTCCAGAAAGGTACACAATTCACAAAATCTCTTTCCACACAGGTACACAATTCACGGAATCCTTCTCCCAACACAACTCACAGGAGCAGCATCCGAAACCGCTAAAATAAGGAACCTTATGTCTCAGCCAAACACAAATAGTCTTTTAGATCAAGGAACATCCCTCGCTCACCAGTCCAGTGACCTCTGGCAAATGCATCACCAGTCCAGTGACCTCTCTCACCCACATCACCAGTCCAGTGACCTCTCTTACACACATCACCGGTCCAGTGACCTCTCACCCATATCACACACACACCACCAGTCCAGTGACCTCCAGCATACATCACCAGTCCAGTGACCTCCACCCCCCACACACACACATCACCAGTCCGGTGACCTCCAACATACATCACCAGTCCAGTGACCTCCAACATACATCACCAGTCCAGTGACCTCCACCCCCCATACACACACATCACCAGTCCGGTGACCTCCAACATACATCACCAGTCCAGTGACCTCCAACACACATCACCAGTACAGTGACCTCCAACATACATCACCAGTACAGTGACCTCCAACATACATCACCAGTCCAGTGACCTCCAACACACATCACCAGTACAGTGACCTCCAGCACACATCACCAGTACAGTGACCTCCAACACACATCAGTCCAGTGACCTCCAACACACATCACCAGTACAGTGACCTCCAACATACATCACCAGTACAGTGACCTCCAACACACATCACCAGTACAGTGACCTCCAACACACATCACCAGTACAGTGACCTCCAACACACATCACCAGTACAGTGACCTCCAACACACATCACCAGTACAGTGACCTCCAACACACATCACCAGTACAGTGACCTCCAACATACATCACCAGTACAGTGACCTCCAACACACATCACCAGTACAGTGACCTCCAACACACATCACCAGTACAGTGACCTCCAACACACATCACCAGTACAGTGACCTCCAACACATCACCAGTACAGTGACCTCCAACATACATCACCAGTACAGTGACCTCCAACATACATCACCAGTACAGTGACCTCCAACATACATCACCAGTACAGTGACCTCCAACACACATCACCAGTACAGTGACCTCCAACACACATCACCAGTCCAGTGACCTCCAACACACATCACCAGTACAGTGACCTCCAACACACATCACCAGTACAGTGACCAACATACATCACCAGTACAGTGACCTCCAACACACATCACCAGTACAGTGACCTCCAACACACATCACCAGTACAGTGACCTCCAACATACATCACCAGTACAGTGACCTCCAACACACATCACCAGTACAGTGACCTCCAACATACATCACCAGTACAGTGACCTCCAACATACATCACCAGTACAGTGACCTCCAACACACATCACCAGTCCAGTGACCTCCAACATACATCAACAGTACAGTGACCTCCAACATACATCACCAGTACAGTGACCTCCAACATACATCACCAGTACAGTGACCTCCAACATACATCACCAGTACAGTGACCTCCAACATACATCACCAGTACAGTGACCTCCAACATACATCACCAGTACAGTGACCTCCAACATACATCACCAGTACAGTGACCTCCAGCATACATCACCAGTCCAGTGACCTCCAACACACATCACCAGTACAGTGACCTCCAACATACATCACCAGTACAGTGACCTCCAACATACATCACCAGTACAGTGACCTCCAACATACATCACCAGTACAGTGACCTCCAACATACATCACCAGTACAGTGACCTCCAACATACATCACCAGTACAGTGACCTCCAACATACATCACCAGTACAGTGACCTCCAACATACATCACCAGTACAGTGACCTCCAGCATACATCACCAGTACAGTGACCTCCAGCATACATCACCAGTACAGTGACCTCCAACATACATCACCAGTACAGTGACCTCCAACACACATCACCAGTACAGTGACCTTCAACATACATCACCAGTACAGTGACCTCCAACATACATCACCAGTACAGTGACCTCCAGCATACATCACCAGTACAGTGACCAACATACATCACCAGTACAGTGACCTCCAGCATACATCACCAGTACAGTGACCTCCAACATACATCACCAGTACAGTGACCTCCAACACACATCACCAGTACAGTGACCTCCACCCCCCACACACACATATCACCAGTCCGGTGACCTCCAACACACATCACCAGTCCAGTGACCTCCACCCCCCACACACACATATCACCAGTCTGGTGACCTCCAACATACATCACCAGTACAGTGACCTCCACCCCCCACACACACATATCACCAGTCCGGTGACCTCCAACACACATCACCAGTACAGTGACCTCCACCCCCCACACACACATATCACCAGTCCGGTGACCTCCAACACACATCACCAGTCCAGTGACCTCCAACACACATCACCAGTCCAGTGACCTCCAACACACATCACCAGTCCAGTGACCTCCAACACACATCACCAGTCCAGTAACCTCCAACACACATCACCAGTCCAGTGACCAACACACATCACCAGTCCAGTAACCTCCAACACACATCACCAGTCCAGTAACCTCCAACACACATCACCAGTCCAGTGACCTCCAACACACATCACCAGTCCAGTGACCTCCACACATCACCAGTCCAGTAACCCCCAACACACATCACCAGTCCAGTGACCTCCAACACACATCACCAGTCCAGTGACCAACACACATCACCAGTCCAGTAACCTCCAACACACATCACCAGTCCAGTGACCTCCAACACACATCACCAGTCCAGTGACCTCCAACACACATCACCAGTCCAGTGACCTTTTCGTGACGTAAATCAACAGGTCAATAACCGCATCTTTCTCTTCTCTTTATATTTCTATTCCTCCTCCTCCTATTCCTTCTGTTTCTCCTCCCTTCTCTCCTTCATTATATGTCAAGATAACGTAATAAAATTCCCCCAGTTATCCAGAGTTCAGAGATACTGTCTATGCAGCAAACTTTGTGTGTGTGTGTGTGTGTGTGTGTGTGTGTGTGTGTGTGTGTGTGTGTGTGTGTGTGTGTGTGTGTGTGTGACCCATGCTAATGCAAGTATGCATTGGCATGGGTCAACTCATATCCCCTGCAAACACAAATAAGCGAGCGCACACAAAGACACACACAAAGACACACACACACACACACACACACACACACACACACAAACACACACACACACACAGAAGACAAAGTCCCAGGAAAATATAGAGATTGGTCGAAGAGCCAGAAAGGAATATGCACAAATAAGGAGAGAGGCCCAGCGGCAATACGAGAGTGACAGAGCATCGAAAGGTAGGTCTGACCTGAAGCAGTTGTACAGCCACATCAGGAGGAAAACAACAGTCAAATATCAGGTAATCAGTCTGAGGAAGGAAGGATGGGAGATCATAAGAAACGACCGAGAAGTGAAGAACTCAACATGAGATTTAAGGAAGTATTTTTCGGTGGAGACAGAAAGGATTCCTTTAAGCCAGAATGGTGAGGTACACCAACAAGTGCTGGACACAATACACACAATTGAGGAGGTGGTGAAGAGGCTAAGTGAACTAGATACCTCAAAGGCGGTGGGACCGGTTAACATCTCTCTATGGGTCCTGAGAGAGGGAGCAAAGGTACTGTATGTACCACTAACAACATTCTACACATCTATCGAAACAGGGCGACTAACTGAGGTGTGGAAGACAGCAAATGTAGTCCCAGTTTTCAATGAGACAAACATGCAGTATTAAACTACAGACCAGTGTCACTGATATGCATTGTATGCAAAGTCATGGAGATTATCACAAGAGTGGTGGAGCACGACAAGCAACACGGCTTCAGGGAAGGGAAATCCTGTGTCACAAATCTACTGCAGTTTTACAAGATGACGGAAGTAAGACAAGAGAGAGAGGGGGGTGGGTAGATTGCATTTTCTTGAACTACAAAAACGTTATCGACAATTCCACAGAAGAGATTAGTGCAAAGGCTAGAGGATAGGGCAGGTATAACCGGAAAGACACTGTAATGGATCAGAGAATATCTGACAGGAAGGCAACAACGAGTCATTATACGTGACGAGGTGTCAGAGTGGTCGCCTGTGACGAGTGGGGTTCCACAGGGGTCAATCCTAGGACCGGTGCTGTTTATGGTATTTGTGAATGACATGACGAAAGGATATATTCACAAGTGTCCCTGTTTGCAAATGATGTGAAGCTAATGAGGACAACTCAATCGGATAACGATCAGGCAGGACTACAAAGGAATCTGGACAGGCTTCAGGGCTTGTCCAGCAACTGGCTCCTGTAGTTTTACACCAAGTGCAAAGTCATGAAGATCAGGGAAGGGGAAAGAATACCGCAGACAGAGTACAGTCTAGGGGGTCAAAGACTACAAACCTCACTCAAGGAAAAAGGATCTTGAGGTAAGTGTAATGCCGAGCACATCTCCTGAGGTGCATATCAACCAAATAACTGCTGCAGCATATGGGCGCCTGGCAAACTTAAGAATAGCGTTTCTTGAACGATTCCTCAGTGAGGAATCGTTCAAGACTCTGTACACCATGTACGTCAGGCCCATATTGGAGTATGCAGCACCAGTTTGGAAACCACACCTGGTCAAGGACGTCAAAAAACTGGAGAAAATGCAAAAGTTCGTAACAAGATTAGTTCCAGAGTTATGGGGTATTTTCTGCAATGAGAGGTTAAGGGAAATCGGCCTGACAACACTGGAGGACAGGAGGGATAGGGAGGACATGATAATGACAAATAAAATACTGAGAGGAATTGACAAGGTGGATAGGGACAGGATGTTCCCAAAATGGGACACTGCAACAATGGGTCACAATTGGAAGGCTCAGATGAACCACAGGGATGTTAGGAAGTATTTCTTCAGTCACAGAGTTGTCAGGAAGCGAAATAGTCTGGGAAGTGATGTAGTCGGAGGCAGGATCCATACATAGCTTTAATAAGAGGTATGATAAAGCTCATGGAGCAGCGAGAGAGTGGACGTTGTAGCAACCAGTGAAGAGGCGGGGCCAGGAGCTGTGAATCGACGCCTACAGTCACAAACAGGTGAGGACACCACACACACACACACACACACGTGTGTACCATAAGCAGTTAGCTTCATTAGCTTCCCAGACGTGAATACGGCGACTCATCTTAAGCACTGATAACCCAGGCAGCTTAGCAATATATTATGCAGTGAGAGAGAGAGAGAGAGAGAGAGAGAGAGAGAGAGAGAGAGAGACGGCGAGAGAGACAGAGGGAGAGAGAGACAGAGGGAGAGAGAGACAAAGGGAGAGAGAGACAGATGGAGAGACAGGGAGAGAGAACCTCTCAGTATATGCTAAAAAATATATTTATTCTATTGTATAATGGTAGGAGCGGGACTGTGACTGTCTTGTATGGTCAACGAAGCTCGCAGCGTCTTTCTTTTAGTACTAATAACGTCTTCACATATCAGCTTCTGCTTCTGCTTCTTCTTCTTCTTCTAATACGTCTTCTTCTCCACCTCCTTGTTATTCTCCTTTTCTTACTCCTCTTTTCTCTCCTTCTTCATCATTTTACTCTTTTTTCTTGACCTTCTGCTTTCTTTTCTCCTGGTCCACCTTTCTTCTTTTCCTCCTTCTTGTCCTTCTATTTCTTCCTCTTTATCCTATTTTTCTCTTTTTGTTCTCCTCTTCCTTTTCCCCCATCTTCCTCCTTGCCTTCCTCTTCTCTTCCTCTTCGTTCTCTTCTGTTCCTCCTCCTTGACCTTCTCTTACTTTCTTCTTTTTCTTCACCTCATCTTACTCCTCTTCCTCCTCCTCATCTTCCTCCTCCTCATCTTCCTCTTCCTCGCATCAACACAGCCTGGGGAAGCTTCATCGAGTATCTTGCCTGATACAATTATCACATTTCTGTAACATTATCTCCCAATTTATCCATCTTTTTATCCAATTAATCCATAATATCGTCATCTGCGATTATCCCGTTATTATCGTCATCTGCGATTATCCCGTTATTATCGTTATCTGCGATTATCTCGTTATTATCATGGTAACTTATGCAGCTATCTTTAGTCCAAATTTATCTATCGTCTTCCTGACTCAAAATTTTACCCTCATTACGAGCTCCTTTCCTGGTAATTCTTATTTTTCTTGTAAGATTATTTTCCTTGAAATTATTCTCTTTTCCCCCCTGTAATTATTTTAGTTTTTTGTGTAATTATCCGAGTTTTCCTTATAATTATCCTCTTTTTCCTTGTAATTATCCTCGTTTTTATTGTAATTGTTCTACTTGTTGTAATTATCTTCGTTTACTTGCAATTATCTCCGTTTTGCTTGTAATTATCTACGTTTTGCTTGTAATTATCTTCGTTTTACTTGCAATTATCTCCGTTTTGCTTGTAATTATCTACGTTTTACTTGCAATTATCTTCGTTTTGCTTGCAATTATCTTCGTTTTGCTTGTAATTATCTTCGTTTTACTTGCAATTATCTTCGTTTTACTTGCAATTATCTTCGCTTTACTTGTAATTATCTTCGTTTTACTTGTAATTATCTTCGTTTTGCTTGCAATTATCTTCGTTTTGCTTGTAATTATCTTCGTTTTACTTGCAATTATCTTCGTTTTACTTACAATTATCTTCGTTTTACTTGCAATTATCTTCGTTTTACTTGCAATTATCTTCGCTTTACTTGTAATTATCTTCGTTTTACTTGTAATTATCTTCGTTTTACTTGCAATTATCTTCGTTTTACTTGCAATTATCTTCGTTTTACTTGCAATTATCTTCGTTTTACTTGCAATTATCTTCGTTTTACTTACAATTATCTTCGTTTTGCTTGTAATTATCTTCGTTTTACTTACAATTATCTTCGTTTTACTTGCAATTATCTTCGTTTTACTTGCAATTATCTTCGCTTTACTTGTAATTATCTTCGTTTTACTTGTAATTATCTTCGTTTTACTTGCAATTATCTTCGTTTTACTTGCAATTATCTTCGTTTTACTTGCAATTATCTTCGTTTTACTTGCAATTATCTTCGTTTTGCTTGTAATTATCTTCGTTTTACTTGCAATTATCTTCGTTTTACTTACAATTATCTTCGTTTTACTTACAATTATCTTCGTTTTACTTACAATTATCTTCGTTTTACTTGCAATTATCTTCGTTTTACTTGCAATTATCTTCGCTTTACTTGTAATTATCTTCGTTTTACTTGTAATTATCTTCGTTTTCCTTGTAATTATCTTCTTGCATGGTAATACATGGTACACGGTGGTGCATGGGAGTGCACAATGGTACATGGTATTGCATGGGAGTGCACAGTGATACATGGTTCATGCACGAAGAACTTAAGAATGGAGGAACACTGCGGAAGGTCTACTGGCCTCACAAATGTCCCCCAAATTGAACTACAGACGAAACAAAATAAGAAAAAGTCTAGTTTCTCAGGCGTCTACAAGAACAATGAACTAATCAAGATTTATGTGCTGAGGAGGGAGGCGAGGAAGACTTCCTGAGGAAGATTTGGTGATTAAATCTTCCTCAGTGGGGAAAGTATGGTGGCAGTGTTGAGAATTAGGGGGCCTTGCAGGCCTATTCCATCAGGCCAAGAGGCCTATTGGTCTCCAGAAAAAAAGGTCACAGGAAAAGAGTCACAATCTTGGCTAGGGAAAAAAGTCACGTTGTGACTTTCTTTATGTGACTTTTTTCCTGTGACCTTTTTTCCTAGCCAAAAATTATGACTTTTTTTTTTCCTGGATCCGGCCTATTCCAGGTGGAGTTTGCTTGAACATTTTCTATGTTCAAGCTGAACACTTTCAATGTTCAAGCTGAACACTTTCAATGTTCAAGCTGAACATTTTCAATGTTCAAGCTGAGCATTTTCAATGTTCAAGCTGAACACTTTCAATGTTCAAGCTGAGCATTTTCAATGTTCAAGCTGAACATTTTCAATGTTCAAGCTGAGCATTTTCAATGTTCAAGCTGAACATTTTCAATGTTCAAACTGAACATTTTCAATGTTCAAGCTGAACATTTTCAATGTTCAAGCTGAACATTTTCAATGTTCAAGCTGAACATTTTCAATGTTTAAGCTGAACATTTTCAATGTTCAAGCTGAACATTTTCAATGTTCAAGCTGAACATTTTCTATGTTCAAGCTGAACATTTTCAATGTTCAAGCTGAACACTTTCAATGTTCAAGCTGAACACTTTCAATGTTCAAGCTGAACATTTTCAATGTTCAAGCTGAACACTTTCAATGTTCAAGCTGAACATTTTCAATGTTCAAGCTGAACACTTTCAATGTTCAAGCTGAACATTTTCAATGTTCAAGCTGAACACTTTCAATGTTCAAGCTGAACACTTTCAATGTTCAAGCTGAACACTTTCAATGTTCAAGCTGAACATTTTCAATGTTCAAGCTGAACATTTTCAATGTTCAAGCTGAACATTTTCAATGTTCAAGCTGAACATTTTCAATGTTCAAGCTGAACATTTTCAATGTTCAAGCTGAACATTTTCAATGTTCAAGCTGAACATTTTCAATGTTCAAGCTGAACACTTTCAATGTTCAAGCTGAACATTTTCAATATTCAAGCTGAACACTTTCAATGTTCAAGCTGAACATTTTCAATGTTCAAGCTGAACATTTTCAATGTTCAAGCTGAACACTTTCAATGTTCAAGCTGAACACTTTCAATGTTCAAGCTGAACACTTTCAATGTTCAAGCTGAACATTTTCAATGTTCAAGCTGAACATTTTCAATGTTCAAGCTGAACATTTTCAATGTTCAAGCTGAACACTTTCAATGTTCAAGCTGAACACTTTCAATGTTCAAGCTGAACACTTTCAATGTTCAAGCTGAACACTTTCAATGTTCAAGCTGAACACTTTCAATGTTCAAGCTGAACACTTTCAATGTTCAAGCTGAACACTTTCAATGTTCAAGCTGAACATTTTCAATGTTCAAGCTGAACATTTTCAATGTTCAAGCTGAACATTTTCAATGTTCAAGCTGAACATTTTCAATGTTCAAGCTGAACATTTTCAATGTTCAAGCTGAACATTTTCAATGTTCAAGCTGAACATTTTCAATGTTCAAGCTGAACATTTTCAATGTTCAAGCTGAACACTTTCAATGTTCAAGCTGAACACTTTCAATGTTCAAGCTGAACATTTTCAATGTTCAAGCTGAACATTTTCAATGTTCAAGCTGAACATTTTCAATGTTCAAACTGAACATTTTCAATGTTCAAGCTGCTGTTCACTTCTGTTTAGTTCATTTCTTCAGAGTATCTTAAAAAATGTCCCACGGGTCCTCCAGGTTTGAAATGAAAAGAAATCCTGCTGGAACTAGAGCACTAGATAGGCCTAATGGGTTAATGACTAGGTCAAGGCATTGGCTTAAGCCGGTGGGAGAGTTGGACCTGCCTCGCATAGGCCAGTAGGCTTGTTGCAGTGTTCTTTCTGTCTTATGTTTAAATTATTCGACTACACGATGGTCATTATGGCTGCATGTTACCTGTTCACTACCAGTCAAGAATACACAAATAACCCGCACACAGAAGGAGCATATGACGACGTTTCGGTCCGACTTGGACCATTTACAAAGTCACATTGAGTGACTTTGTAAATGGTAAAAGTCGGACCGAAATGTTGTGAGCTCCTTTCTTCTATGTGCGGGTTGATAAATTAGACGCATGTGCAACACTTCGGTATCTTTAATGAGGAAACGTTTCGCCACACACAGGCTTCATCTGTCCATACAAAGGAGAATGGTGAAGAACAGAATGAGTTTGAGGTAATCAGTCCCTCAGCCTTGAGTCGATGTAATCAGTCCATCAATCTTAAAAAGAACACAGCATATGTGCGAAGTAGCAGCTTATATACTGCAGGCAGGAGAGGTACAGCAGTCGTAGGTGGTATCACATTTGTCCAATGTGGAGGTAGGTCGTGCCCAAGGGTTCTCTGAACCATTAATCTACTTAGAATATATAAAGTGGAGTATAGTTTGATCTTCTGTTGGAGTTGTATAGCATTCAGTGGGGTTGGAATCAGATATACAAGCGATATATGGACGCCAAACAAGCTCTTTGCTGTGATAAGGTTTCCCTTCGGTGTAGAGCTTTATCAAGTCATGATCGAGCTCTACAGTCGGTAAGACACACAGGCAACATTTAGGCATCTTCATTCCGAACCGTTTCGCCTACACAATAGGCTTCAGTCGAGTACAGAAAGTAGGCAGGAGCAGTAGAGATGTGAAGACGATGTAAACAGTCCATCACCCTTGAAGACGTGGATTTGAGGTTGTCAGTCCCTCAACCTGGAGAAGAGTATTGTTCCATAGTCTGAAACACTGTGAAGATCAAGCGAGAGATTAAAACGTTTCGGAATAAAGATGCCTAACTGTTGCCTGTGTGTCTTACTTACCAACCTGTCGGTATTGTATACCATTTGATATTCAGCTCAAGAGTCGCCTGTTGACGCTCAATGTGTCACACAAGAGAGCCATGAGTGTGTGTGTGTGTGTGTGTGTGTGTGTACTACGCTGGTTTGTGTTCCTGCCTCAGTGTCTTCCGCAGACTGACCTTCGGTATTTTCGCTAAGCGCTGTTTTAAGCTAAGTGAACGCTGCTTTCACTCTCAAATAGAGCCCGTGGAGCTCTGAGCCTTAAAACGCTCTATTGGTGAAGCACTCACAAGTTGGTGTCGTTCCTCTTACGTTTTGCCCATTGAACTGGAGATTACCTCTAGTCTGTAATAATGTTCGTAAAATTACCGGCAATATTTTTGGTGACTAATTCGACATTTTATTGTGGCAACCTTTCTCTCTCTCGTGACGGCTTGACAGAGGTCCTGAAAAGCGAAACGTTGCCCTTGTCTATTACCTAATATTACTTTTAACTTGCACTGTGTCTTGACAACTGAAAAATGGCAACCTCATAGACAAGATGAGGAAAAAACTGGAGAAACCATTCGTAGCGAAACGTTTCCTTTAATAAATGTCCTGAAATATACATAAGAGGCATTTTCCACATTACCTTAACTCATTTCCGGAGGTCACCGCCCTCGCGGCCCGACCCCAGACCAGGTTTCATAGTTGCTGTCCTGATCTATCAGGCTATTGATGTGCCGTTGTAGCTGCTGGAGTGCTGTGGTACCTATTCAGTTTTTCAAGGTACCTGAGGAAAATAGGTCACAATATCGTGATGTTAACAATACACGAAATTGCCCATCGGTAGGAGACAAACTTTTGTTGTTTCGGTCCGACTCAGACCATTAACTAGCCACTGTGACTAGTTAATGACCCAAGTCGGACCGAAATGTAGTCATAGGTTACAGTCTCGTACGCTCGGAATGTGTATAGAAACGAGGGGCTACGATATCTCTAAGATGGTAGTCAGTGCGTTTTGTTTAAGATGGTAGTCAGTGCTTCTTGTTTAAGATGGTAGTCAGTGCGTCTTGTTTAAGATGGTAGTCAGTGTTTCTTGTTTAAGATGGTAGTCAGTGCTTCTTGTTTAAGATGGTAGTCAGTGCGTCTTGTTTAAGATGGTAGTCAGTGTTTCTTGTTTAAGATGGTAGTCAGTGCTTCTTGTTTAAGATGGTAGTCAGTGCGTCTTGTTTAAGATGGTAGTCAGTGTTTCTTGTTTAAGATGGTAGTCAGTGCTTCTTGTTTAAGATGGTAGTCAGTGCTTCTTGTTTAGGATGGTAGTCAGTGTTTCTTGTTTAAGATTGTAGTCAGTGCTTCTTGTTTAAGATGGTAGTCAGTGCGTCTTGTTTAAGATGGTAGTCAGTGCTTCTTGTTTAAGATGGTAGTCAGTGCTTCTTGTTTAAGATGGTAGTCAGTGCGTCTTGTTTAAGATGGTAGTCAGTGCTTCTTGTTTAAGATGGTAGTCAGTGCGTCTTGTTTAAGATGGTAATCAGTGCTTCTTGTTTAAGATGGTAGTCAGTGCTTCTTGTTTAACATGGTAGTCAGTGCGTCTTGTTTAAGATGGTAATCAGTGCTTCTTGTTTAAGATGGTAGTCAGTGTTTCTTGTTTAAGATGGTAGTCAGTGCGTTTTGTTTAAGATGGTAATCACTGCTTCTTGTTTAAGATGGTAGTCAGTGCTTCTTGTTTAAGATGGTAGTCAGTGCTTCTTGTTTAAGATGGTAGTCAGTGCTTCTTGTTTAAGATGGTAGTCAGTGCTTCTTGTTTAAGATGGCAGTCAGTGTTTCTTGTTTAAGATGGTAGTCAGTGCGTCTTGTTTAAGATGGTAGTCAGTGTTTCTTGTTTAAGATGGTAGTCAGTGCTTCTTGTTTAAGATGGTAGTCAGTGCGTCTTGTTTAAGATGGTAGTCAGTGCTTCTTGTTTAGGATGGTAGTCAGTGCTTCTTGTTTAAGATGGTAGTCAGTGCTTCTTGTTTAAGATGGTAGTCAGTGCTTCTTGTTTAAGATGGTAATCAGTACTTCTTGTTTAAGATGGTAATCAGTGCTTCTTGTTTAAGATGGTAGTCAGTGCTTCTTGTTTAAGATGGTAGTCAGTGCTTCTTGTTTAAGATGGTAGTCAGTGCTTCTTGTTTAAGATGGTAGTCAGTGCGTTTTGTTTAAGATGGTAATCAGTGCGTCTTGTTTAAGATGGTAGTCAGTGCGTTTTGTTTAAGATGGTAATCAGTGCGTCTTGTTTAAGATGGTAGTCAGTGCGTTTTGCTTAAGATGGTAGTCAGTGCGTCTTGTTTAAGATGGTAGTCAGTGTTTCTTGTTTAAGATGGTAGTCAGTGCGTTTTGTTTAAGATGGTAGTCAGTGCGTTTTGTTTAAGATGGTAGTCAGTGTTTCTTGTTTAAGATGGTAGTCAGTGCTTCTTGTTTAGGATGGTAGTCAGTGCGTCTTGTTTAAGATGGTAGTCAGTGCTTCTTGTTTAGGATGGTAGTCAGTGCGTCTTGTTTAGGATGGTAGTCAGTGCGTCTTGTTTAAGATGGTAGTCAGTGCTTCTTGTTTAAGATGGTAGTCAGTGCTTCTTGTTTAAGATGGTAGTCAGTGCTTCTTGTTTAAGATGGTAGTCAGTGTTTCTTGTTTAAGATGGTAGTCAGTGTTTCTTGTTTAAGATGGTAGTCAGTGCTTCTTGTTTAAGATGGTAGTCAGTGCTTCTTGTTTAAGGTGGTAGTCAGTGCTTCTTGTTTAAGATGGTAGTCAGTGCGTCTTGTTTAAGATGGTAGTCAGTGCTTCTTGTTTAAGATGGTAGTCAGTGTGTCTTGTTTAAGATGGTAGTCAGTGCTTCTTGTTTAAGATGGTAGTCAGTGCTTCTTGTTTAAGATGGTAGTCAGTGTTTCTTGTTTAAGATGGTAGTCAGTGCTTCTTGTTTAAGATGGTAGTCAGTGTGTCTTGTTTAAGATGGTAGTCAGTGCTTCTTGTTTAAGATGGTAGTCAGTGTTTCTTGTTTAAGATGGTAGTCAGTGTTTCTTGTTTAAGATGGAAGTCAGTGCTTCTTGTTTAAGATGGTAGTCAGTGCTTCTTGTTTAAGATGGTAGTCAGTGTTACTTGTTTAAGATGGTAGTCAGTGCGTCTTGTTTAAGATGGTAGACAGTGCGTCTTGTTTAAGATGGTAGTCAGTGCTTCTTGTTTAAGATGGTAGTCAGTGCTTCTTGTTTAAGATGGTAGTCAGTGTTTCTTGTTTAAGATGGTAGTCAGTGTTTCTTGTTTAAGATGGAAGTCAGTGTTTCTTGTTTAAGATGGTAGTCAGTGTTTCTTGTTTAAGATGGTAGTCAGTGCTTCTTGTTTAAGATGGTAGTCAGTGCTTCTTGTTTAAGATGGTAGTCAGTGCTTTTTGTTTAAGATGGTAGTCAGTGTTTCTTGTTTAAGATGGTAGTCAGTGTTTCTTGTTTAAGATGGTAGTCAGTGTTTCTTGTTTAAGATGGTAGTCAGTGTTTCTTGTTTAAGATGGTAGTCAGTGTTTCTTGTTTAAGATGGTAGTCAGTGTTTCTTGTTTAAGATGGTAGTCAGTGCTTCTTGTTTAAGATGGTAGTCAGTGCTTCTTGTTTAAGATGGTAGTCAGTGCTTTTTGTTTAAGATGGTATGGAATGTAAATATATATTTTCTTAAACAAGGAATAATTCGTAGGCGATTTTAAACACGTTATCAGTTCTCTGTGTTTCTTGTTTTATAAGGTCGAAAACGTAGCTATGTGGAACCTTCATCGGCGACATTTCGCCCACTCAGCAAAAAGTTCACTGTTTTGACGAAACGTTGTTAATAAAGCCCACAAGGGGGGAGTGTGTAGCGTCAATAAAGATCACTATCAGGGCGAAACACCGTCAATAAAGGCCATTGCATGGGCGACACACCGCCATAGAGACCACGATGTGAGGAAAATGTTGCCAATCAGGCCTACTTTTCGGGCGAAACATCGTCATAAAGACCATCGGGTGGACGATCGTAAGCAAAAAAAAAAAAAATAAGGCCCGCTGTGTGGGCGAAACATCAATAAAAACCACTAAATGTGCGACACGTTGCAAATAAAGTCACTAGGTGTGCGAAACGCATCCAATAAAAAAAACACCGTGTGTGCGAAACGCATCCAATAGAAAAATCCAATGCGTCAGTAAAATGTCAACAAAGACCATTCCGTGGGAGAAACGTCGTCAATAAAGCTTTCTCTCACACCGTTGCCTTTGTGTTCCCGGACCACTGTGTGGGTAGCACTCAGTATCACATATTCCCTGGAAAAATTAACACATATTTCTTTATTATTAATAAATCGGCCGTCTGCCACCAAGGCAGGGTGGCCCGATAAAGAAATACTTTCACCATCATTCACTCCATCACTGTCTTGCCAGTAGCACGCTTACACTACAATTATAAAACTGCAATACTGGACATTAAAATGGTATGAAATACCGACAGGTTGTTAGGTAAGACACGTATGCAACATTTAGGTATCTTTATTTCGAAACGTTTCGCCTACACAGTAGGCTTCTTCAGTCGAGTATAGAAAGTTGATAGAAGCAGAAGATACTTGAAGACGATGTAATCAGTCCATCACCCTTAAAGTTTTGAGGTGGTCAGTCCCTCAGTCTGGAGAAGAGTATTGCTCCATAGTCTGAAACAATATGGAGTTGAAGTGACAGGATGGAGCTTTATATACCGACAGGAGGTGAGATGTAGGCCACTAGTAGAGATAATGTAGTCGTTGGGAGGTCAGGTCCCTCTCAAATCCAGCCGTTTTCACTAGTAGAAACTTCAAGGGTGATGGACTGATTACATCGTCTTCACGTCTCTTCTGCTTTTATCAACTTTTCTATACTCGACTGAAGAGACGTGAAAACGATGTAATCAGTCCATCACCCTTGAAGTTTCTACTAGTGAAAACGGCTGGATTTGAGAGGGACCTGACCTCCCAACGACTACATTATCTCTACTAGTGGCCTACATCTCACCTCCTGGCGGTATATAAAGCTCCATCCTGTCACTTCAACTCCATATTGTTTCAGACTATGGAGCAATACTCTTCTCCAGACTGAGGGACTGACCACCTCAAAACTTCAAGGGTGATGGACTGATTACATCGTCTTCACGTCTCTTCTGCTTCTATCAATTTTCTATACTCGACTGAAGAAGCCTACTGTGTAGGCGAAACGTTTCGAAATAAAGATACCTAACTGTTGCATATGTGTCTTACCTAACAAACTGAAACATTAACATCCCTACTTCAGAGTGCAGACACTGTACTTTCCATCTCCAGGACTCAAGTCCGGCCTGCCGGTTTCCCTGAATCCCTTCATAAATGTTACCTTACACTCTAACAGCACGTCAAGACCTAAAAGCCCTTTGTCTCCATTCACTCCTATCTAACACGTTCACGCATGCTTGTTGGAAGTCCAAGCCCCTCGCACACAAAACCTCCTTCACCCACTCCCTCCAACCTTTCCTAGGCCGACCCCTACCCCACCTTCCCTCCACTACAGATTTATACACTCTCGAAGTCATTCTATTTTGTTCTATCTTCTCTACATGTGTGAACCACCTCAACCCCTCCTCAGCCCTCTGGATAATAATTTTGGTAATCCCGCACCTCCTCCTAATTTCCAAACTACGAATTCTCTGCATTATATTCACACCACACATTGCCCTCACACATGACATCTCCACTGCCTCCAGCCTTCTCCTTGTTGCAACATTCACCACCCATGCTTCACACCCACATAAGAGCGTTGGTATAACTACACTCTCATACATTCTCCTCTTTGCTTCCATGGACAAAGTTCTTTGTCTCCAGACTCCTCAGTGCACCACTCATCTTTTTCCCTTCGTCAATTCTATAATCTGTTTGTGTCTTTATCAAGACAAAAACAGATCTACCTGGGTAAAGAGTACATGAGTAAATGTCAGTATTTTGTGCCTTTTATCTCTGTCACATATCCGTGATTATTATTTTAAGTGTAATGTGCTTTTATTCTATTTACTTTGGTGTAAAGCGGGAATTAAGTTAGTTTATTTTAGTAAAGCGAGATGAGTTTGCGTCCTCTCCTATGCAAAGTGGAATTCCTGCTGACAGTTGTTTAAATAAATGAATTTTTACGGAACATTTCATCAGTGGAATCCTTGGTCTGAGCAGTGGATCTACGAGCCTCATGCTTATGTAAGAGAGACTACGCTTCCTCTGGCTTGTCCTAGCAGCATACTGGTCCTAACGCCACTCTGGTCCTAGCACCACACTGGTCCTAGCACCACAGTGGTCCTAGCACCACAGTGGTCCTAGCACCACACTGGTCCTAGCATCACACTGGTCCTAGCACCACACTGGTCCTAGCATCACACTGGTCTTAGCATTACACTGGTCCTAGCACCACACTGGTCCTAGAATTACACTGGTCCTAGAATTACACTGGTCCTAGCATCACACTGGTCCTAGCATTACACTGGTCCTAGCACCACATTGGTCCTAGCACCACACTGGTCCTAGCACCACACTGGTCCTAGTATCACGCTGGTCCTAACACCACACTGGTCCTAGCATCACACTGGTCCTAGAACCACACTGGTCCTAGAACCACACTGGTCCTAGAACCACACTGATCTTATAACCACACTGGTTCTAGCACCACAGCCGGTCTAGCACAATCTGGAAGGGGTGAAGTAGCAGAGGCAGGATCCACACATAGCTTTAAGTGGTACGATAAGGCTCTTGAAGCAGGGAAAGAGTGGACCTAGTAGTCACCAGCGAAGATTCGGGGCCAGTGCTGTGACTCGATTCCTGCAACCACATGTCGACAAATGGCACAACACACCGTGGTGGAGAAGGCAAGGCCAGCCCGTATAACCCACACAAACTGTTGATTTTATGTTAGATTTTACATATATTCATCTATTGCCGTTCATTACGAGTTAAATCAAGTTGAGGCGCAAATATCCCGAAATAAGGGACGATTCTAGAGAGGAACGGGGTCTTGGATGACCAAGCTGACGCTGATGGAAGTCCTCAAGTATCAGCACTACAGGAGTCGATAAGACTCGACCTCCATCTTAAACGTATTCGACAAGGTGAATAGGCTAGTGCAAGCTGATAACCCAACGATTTTACCTCCGGAGCAGCTAGTTTATTGAGCAGCTCAAAGCTATCCTGTGGAGGGTAACGCAAGAGCATCTGGATACGCAAAAGGTCTAGGAACTAGGCCCCAAAAGTGATTTACATCTGTATTTATATCTACAGTTCACTTAGATGTTGCAAGCAATTTTAGGAAATTACCTTAATATGCCTGGTATCTTATTTTCATTAATAAGAAAACTTAGGTTACATAGGTTATTATACTATTTCTATTGATACAAAAACACAGAAAATAAAGTTGGTCTCTATATATCGACCTAGCAGCTTGAGTCCTCCTAAGTTGGGGGTCGAAATATACATACCAACTTTGTATCTTGTCTTTTTTGTGTGGGTTATTAATTAGCATCGACAGGTCTTTATTACATTTTTTTAGTTATTTAGTCTAGATAATATTGCTGGGTGCTAGAGACCACATAGTCATGTGTTTTGACGACCTGGTATAGTTACCCCGTAATAAAAGAGAGGAAAATTGAATAAATCTAAATAAGAGGAGACTAGTCACAAGTAAGAACCCCTGGATACAGTACAGTGTGAAAGGGAAACATGACATTCGAGGAGACAGAAGACAAATTCATACATAAAAATTAAAAGGGCTCTAGGACGAGACAGACACAACCCGTGGTCTTCCAACAGAGGCAACAATGCATATCATCCCGGGTCTGATTCAAGTTATCGAATCCCCTCATTGTTTTGGCAAATTACGCTTCGTGACAATGGCTTGAGGCCCTAGAAAAGAACGTAGAGTTGATATTAGCGTTATAGTTAAGTATTTTGTTCTGCCTCCTGAGAGTAAGAATTCCTCTGGAACGGATTAATGGCATTTCAATTAATTTAAATGAGGAAAATTGACTCAGCATACGAGCAGATCGGGTTACGAGCTAGGTCACGGAATGGATTAAACTCGTAAGCAGAGGTTCCACTGTACATCAGTTTCTGAGGGTTAACCACTTGCACGAAGATGTGGAGCACATTCAGACCAAGTCCTGGTTGGACCACAACATTAACACAACAGGAGATCGCCTCATATGCCTCTGCAGAATCTTTCTTAAGTGCCGAGCCGCATACCACGAGGACAAGACAGATATTAAATGAATGCTTTAGCCTTGGCCAAATTTTTGGATGGGTCTTTCAAGTCTACTTTCCAGACCGACAATGAAGAAGCCAGAGAAGCGTGAAAATATATAACAATTAAGTGGAAAACAAGAGAGTTGTTGGGTTTTTCCCTGCAGAGATGTATGTTGGGAAAATAATAATCAGGAAAGAACAGAAGAGGTCGCCCAAGGACAGAAACTAATTTTAACAAGATCTTTGTTAAATAATCATACCTGGAATGCACAATAAAACTTTACTAAGTAAAGCCAATATAAAAAGGAATAACAATTCTCATCTCCAACCTGAGGAATATAAACACAGCAACCTCAGGTGGTGATGCCAGTGTGAGGGATACATGGACCAGTACAACCACCTGCAATACTCTGGTGGATGGTCCACCTCTGCAGTACTCTGGTGGATGGTCCACCTCTGCAGTACTCTGGTGGATGGTCCACCTCTGCAGTACTCTGGTGGATGGTCCACCTCTGCAGTACTCTGGTGGATGGTCCACCCCTGCAGTACTCTGGTGGATGGTCCACCTCTGCAAGGCTGGTCTCAGTACCACTAAGGAAGGAACGGCAAATTACACAACGAGGCCTCTGCCACATCAAGCAGAAGCACACCTGGCAGAGGTCTCATGTGTACAGGTGGTACATAGCTGTCTCAGAAGAATACTACAACTTTCCAGTTGTTTGAATATATATATTTTCCCGGTCGCTGAACACCTCCGTGGATAGACAAGTTTCTTAGCTGTGGAATACATCCATGATAACTAAGTACACTGAACCAATACACTGTCTACAGTGTACAGTTGGTGGCTCTGGCAAACATTCCAAGTATGTGAAATGTCGGGTGATTTCTTTCTTTTGGAATTCTCATTATAAAAGGGTATAAAGGGGTGTTAATGTTGCAGTTTTATAACTGTAGTGTAAGCGCACCTCTGGCAAGGCAGTGATGGAGTGAATAATGGTGAAAGTTTTTCTTTTTCGGGCCACCCTGCCTTGGTGGGAGACGGTCGATGTGTTAATAAAAAAATAAATATTATACATATATATATATATATATATATATATATATATATATATATATATATATATATATATATATATATACATTATATATATATATACATTATATATATACATTATATATATATATATAATATATATATATATATATATATATATATATATATATATATATATATATATATATATATATATATATAAATATACTTTCTATGCCCCCATTTCTATGACTGTCTATCAGGTCTGTTTTATTCTGTCTACCTGTCAATGTACTCGTCTCTGCCTTTTTGACTCTCAGATTCATTAATTAATCTGGTAACATCGACAAAATCTATTATTCTTCTGAAAGTCATTTTTATTCAGTATTTGCAATCCACACGACTCAAATGTGTATCAAATATTTTTTTCAGAACCTTGTATAATACAGTATGCACGTGGTATACCTTGTATAATACAGTATGCACGTGGTATACCTTGTATAATGCAGTATGCACGTGGTATACCTTGTATAATACAGTATGCACGTGGTATACCTTGTATAATGCAGTATGCACGTGGTATACTTTGTATAATGCAGTATGCATGTGGTATACCGTGTATAATGCAGTATGCACGTGGTATACTTTGCATAAAGCAGTATGCACGTGGTATATTTTGCATAAAGTAGTATGCACGTGGTATACTTTGTATAATGCACTATGCACGTGATATACCTTGTATAATGCAGTATGATACGGTATACCTTGTATAATGCAGTATGCATGTGGTATACCTTGTATAAGGCAATATACACTTGATATACCTTGCATAACGCTGTATAGGTGTAGTATACCTCCTTGTATATTGCAGTACATGTTTAATACATTGTATGACACAGCATATAAGTAGTATGCCACGCATAGACACGTATACTTCGTTTAACTCAGTATACATGTGCAATACCTTTCGTAATGCAGTATAACTTTCGTGACGCATTACTCCGTGAATACCGCTGTGAACCATTCACAACGCAGTATACCTTGTGTAAAGTAAAAGGACACAAGTGCAACTAATGTGACATTTATTGTGGCAACGTTTCGCTCTCCAGGAGCTTTATCAAGCCATTACAAACAATACATGGACACAGATTGTTTGTAATGGCTTGATAAAGCTCCTGGAGAGCGAAACGTTGCCACAATAAATGTCACATTAGTTGCACTTGTGTCCTTTTACTTTACATATTGTCGGTAATTCTACCAACTTTATTGCAGTATACCTTGTATATCGCGATATACCTCATACACGGTGGCACGCCCTGATATAAGATCGCATACACATTCCTGAACACCGCAATGCTGGAGAAAAGTGCGTTATGCACACTGAATATTTTACGTGAAAGTGAGCTGGCTTTCAGAACGAATGTTGACGTCGCATCTACTCTAAAATTACGTCATCGAATTTCGTAAACATTGTGCGCTGCCTGTGTGTCTTCAGGAGGTGAGAAAGTTCTTAAATCAGTCCATGATCAGCCGGGCTGTGGTTCGTAGGCGTGTTGTCAGCGGTAACAACCTGGTTGATCATGCTTCGGTTCACCAGGAGGCCTGGCCACGGGGGCGTTGATCCCCCCTCCTTCAGGTTCCGGGCATGAATTCTGTTGATGGCAAGTCATATCACCGAAACGTTGACTGGACTTGAATACCTTAAATGATTTGTCTGTCCTACCTACAACCCCACGACTTAACCCCCCACTCTTTACTGGTGCTCATACTGGCTCCAAGTAAGCCCCAGACATACGTCACTCTTAAGTTGTGTTCATGTAGTCTTTAAGCCCCAGACATACGTCACTCTTAAGTTGTGTTCATGCAGTCTTTAAGCCCCAGACATACGTCACTCTTAAGTTGTGTTCATGTAGTCTTTAAGCCCAGACATACGTCACTCTTAAGTTGTGTTCATGTAGTCTTTAAGCCCCAGACATACGTCACTCTTAAGTTGTGTTCATGCAGTCTTCAAGCCCCAGACATACGTCACTCTTGACTGGTCTTCATGCAGTCTTCAAGCTCCAGACATACGTCACTCTTGACTGGTCTTCATGCAGTCTTCAAGCTCCAGACATACTTCACTCTTGACTGGTCTTCATGCAGTCTTAAAGCCCCAGACATACGTCACTCTTGACTGGTCTTCATGCAGTCTTCAAGCCCCAGACATACGTCACTCTTGACTGGTCTTCATGCAGTCTTCAAGCTCCAGACATACGTCACTCTTGACTGGTCTTCATGCAGTCTTCAAGCTCCAGACATACTTCACTCTTGACTGGTCTTCATGCAGTCTTCAAGCCCCAGACATACTTCACTCTTGACTGGTCTTCATGCAGTCTTAAAGCCCCAGACATACGTCACTCTTGACTGGTCTTCATGCAGTCTTCAAGCCCCAGACATACGTCACTCTTGACTGGTCTTCATGCAGTCTTCAAGCTCCAGACATACGTCACTCTTGACTGGTCTTCATGCAGTCTTCAAGCTCCAGACATACTTCACTCTTGACTGGTCTTCATGCAGTCTTCAAGCCCCAGACATACTTCACTCTTGACTGGTCTTCATGCAGTCTTCAAGCTCCAGACATACGTCACTCTTGACTGGTCTTCATGCAGTCTTCAAGCTCCAGACATACTTCACTCTTGACTGGTCTTCATGCAGTCTTCAAGCTCCAGACATACGTCACTCTTGACTGGTCTTCATGCAGTCTTCAAGCTCCAGACATACGTCACTCTTGACTGGTCTTCATGTAGTCTTTAAGCCCCAGACATACGTCACTCTTGACTGGTCTTCAAGCCCCAGACATGCGTCACGCCGAGGATCGAACGCCGTGAGTTACGCCTCGCTAATGGGCAGGTTGGACGGGGGGATGAAAATTCACTGCGTTCTTGATGCGTAAATATTTCACTGGCCAGCATTTCGTTCAGTAGCTGGGAGACGCTGTATTACCCCCTGCCTGGCGATATTCCCCACACAAGTAATATCGATCTTTCCCTCCAGCTTTCACCTCCTGTTCGTTAATCGTGAGTAGGAACAGTTATCATCTGTAGTCTAGTATTATCTGTACCTGTGGATTATAAAGTTAACTTTACGTCTGGATAATAATGCTATCTAAAGTTTATATATATATATATATATATATATATATATATATATATATATATATATATATATATATATATATATATCCAGTTGCTGGACAGGCTGGAAGCCTGGTCCAGCAACTGGCTCCTCGAATTTAACCCCGCCAAATTCAAAGTCATGAAGATCGGGGAAGGGCAAAGAAGACCGCAGAGTATAGGCTAGACTGTGAAAGGCTGGTAACCTAACTCAAGGAGAAAGATCTTGGGGTGAGTATGATACCGAGCGTGTCTCCGGAAGCACACATCAACCAGATAACTGCTGCAGCATATGGGCGCCTGGCAAATCTGAGAAGATTTGTTCCGATATCACAGTATGAAATCGTTCAAGACTCTGTACACCGTGTACGTCAGGCCCATACTGGAGTATGCAGCACCAGTTTGGAACCCGCATCTGGTCAAGCACGTCAAGAAATTAGATAGTGCAAAAGTTTACAGCGGGGCTAGTTTCAGAGCTCAGGGGAATGCCCTACGAAGAAAGGTTAAGGGAAATCGGCCTGACGACACTGGAGGACAGGAGGGTCAGGGGAGACATGATAACGACATACAATATACTGCGAGGAATAGATAAGGTGGACAGAGACAGGTTTTTCCAGAGATGGGACACAGAAACAAGGGGTCAAATTGGAAGCTGAAGACTCAGATGAGTCACAAGGGATGTTAGGAAGTATTTCTTCAGTCATAGAGTTGTCAGGAAGTGGAATAGTCTGGCAAGTGATTTAGTGGATGCAGGAACCATACATAGTTTTAAGACGAGGTAGGATATAGCTCATGGAGCAGGGAGAGAGAAGACCTATATAGTAGCGACCAGTGAAAAGGCAGTGCCAGGAGCCGAGTCTCGACCCCTGCAACCACAATTAGGTGAGTACACACACAATCACCTACACGTGTGTATGGGGGGGGGTGTAAGTGTACGCACGTTCTCAGCTATGGCTGCAGGGGGAGGTCGATGCATTTCTCCTAGTCAGGCCGCTTCACCATCGACCGCCCTAATCGAGGACGCTGCCCTACCTGCACTTGAAGCTGCGCACTGAACTTGTATCACTGCCCCCTATGGGCGCTGGTGTTATACCTGGATGACACTAGGAAGAAAACACGGGAATCACATACGAAATTTGTATTATGTCTTCATAAATATGGCAGTGTATAGACAGTGGTGTATGGCAGACTGACAGTGGTGTATGGCAGACTGACCGTGGTGTATGGCAGACTGACAGTGGTGTATGGCAGACTGACAGTGGTGTATGGCAGACTGACAGTGGTGTATGGCAGACTGACAGTGGCGTATGGCAGACTGACAGTGGCGTATGGCAGACTGACAGTGGTGTATGGCAGACTGACAGTGGTGTATAGAAGACTGACAGTGTATGGCAGACTGACAGTGGTGTATGGCAGACTGACAGTGGTGTATGGCAGACTGACAGTGGTGTATGGCAGACTGACAGTGGTGTATGGCAGACTGACAGTGGTGTATGGAAGACTGACAGTGGTGTATGAGAGACTGACAGTGGTGTATGATAGGCTGACAGTGTATGCCAGACTGACAGTGGTGTATGATAGACTGACAGTGTATGGCAGACTGACAGTGGTGTATGATAGACTAACATTGGTGTATGGCAGACTGACAGTGGTGGATGGCAGACTGACAGTGGTGTATGGCAGACTGACAGTGTATGGCAGACTGACAGTGGTGTAAGGCAGACTGACAGTGGTGTATGGCAGACTGACAGTGATGTATGGAAGACTGACATTGGTGGATGGCAGACTGACATTGGTGTATGGCAGACTGACAGTGTATGGCAGACTGACAGTGGTGTATGGCAGACTGACAGTGGTGTATGGCAGACTGACAGTGGTGTATGGCAGACTGACAATGGTGTATGATAGACTGACATTGGTGTATGGCAGACTGACAGTGGTGGATGGCAGACTGACAGTGTATGGCAGACTGACAGTGGTGTAAGGCAGACTGACAGTGGTGTATGGCAGACTGACAGTGATGTATGGAAGACTGACAGTGGTGGATGGCAGACTGACATTGGTGTATGATAGACTGACAGTGTATGGCAGACTGACGGTGGTATATGATAGACTGACAGTGGTGGATGGCAGACTGACAGTGGTATATGGCAGACTGACAGTGGTGTATGACAGACTGACAGTGGTGTATGGCAGAATGACAGTGGTGTATGGCAGAATGACAGTGGTGTATTGCAGAATGACAGTGGTGTATGGGAGACTGACAGTGGTGTATGGCAGAATGACAGTGGTGTATGGCAGACTGACAGTGTGTATGGCTGACAGTGGTGTATGACAGACTTACAGTGGTGTATAGAATGGCAGTGTTTCAATACACCTACACAATGGTTAAATACACCAACACTGAGGTTCAATACACCAACACTGAGGTTCAATACACCAATACTGAGGTTCAATACACTAACACTGAGGTTCAATACACCAACACAGGTTCAATACACCAACACTGAGGTTAAATACACCAACACAGGTTCAATAAACCAACACTGAGGTTCAATACACCAACAGTGAGGTTCAATACACCAACACTGAGGTTCAATACACCAACACTGAGGTTCAATACACCAACACTGAGGTTCAATACACCAACACTGAGGTTCAATACACCAACACTGAGGTTCAATACACCAACACTGAGGTTCAATAAACCAACACAGGTTCAATTCACCAACACTGAAGTTCAATAAACCAACACAGGTTCAATACACCAACACTGAGGTTCAATACACCAACACTGAGATTCAATACACCAACACTGAGGTTCAATAAACCAACACAGGTTCAATACACCAACACTGAGGTTCAATAAACCAACACAGGTTCAATACACCAACACTGAGGTTCAATAAACCAACACAGGTTCAATACACCAACACTGAGGTTCAATAAACCAACAAGTTCAATACACCAACACTGAGGTTCAATACACCAACACTGAGGTTCAATACACCAACACTGAGATTCAATAAACCAACACTGAGATTCAATGAACCAACACAGGTTCAATACACCAACACTGAGGTTCAATACACCAACACTGAGATTCAATACACCAACACTGAGGTTTAATACACCAAAACTGAGGTTCAATACACCAACACTGAGGTTCAATACACCAACACTGAGATTCAATACACCAACACAGGTTCAATAAACCAACACTGAGGTTCAATACACCAACACTGAGGTTCAATAAACCAACACAGGTTCAATACACCAACACTGAGGTTCAATACACCAACACTGAGGTTCAATACACCAACACTGAGATTCAATACACCAACACTGAGGTTCAATACACCAACACTGAGGTTCAATACACCAACACTGAGATTCAATACACCAACACTGAGGTTCAATACACCAACACTGAGGTTCAATAAACCAACACAGGTTCAATACACCAACACTGAGGTTCAATACACCAACACTGAGGTTCAATACACCAACACTGAGGTTCAATACACCAACACTGAGATTCAAAACACCAACACTGAGGTTCAATACACCAACACTGAGATTCAATACACCAACACTGAGATTCAATACACCAACACTGAGGTTCAATACACCAACACTAAAGTTCAATAAACCAACACTGATCAATAAATCAACAATAAGGTTCAATAAACCAACATTAAAGTTCAATAAACCAACAATGATCAATAAATCAACAATGAGGTTCAATACACCAACACTAAAGTTCAATAAACCAACACTGATCAATAAATCAACAATGAGGTTCAATACACCAACACTGAGGTTCTACTACTAATATTAATAATTATACAAATAATAATAATAATAATAATAATAATAATAATAATACAGCAAGTGGAGAATGAAAGATAATCCAACGGTAGGAGAGGTCCAATTCCTCAGATCAAGAGCCCCTCTATGAGGGGGAACAAAGTTGAATTACGAGCCGACGGCTCTCAGGCTCTCAGATATTTGCATACAGCCCTGAATTTATCTGACAGATACATTTTCATGATTCGTGGCCCATAAAGTTGATGGATGTCAACAATATTTTGTAATCACATTATAAAGGCGATATATTTTGATTCTATAGTTTTTAACATTCTTGAAGGTAAACAGGTGCAGTCTGAGGGTTAAATAGGTACTGGGTGAAAGTAGGTGCTGGATGAAAGATCACTAGTACTCGTTGAAAATAGTTATTTGGTGAAAGTAGGTGCTGGGTGAGGTATAAATAGGTCTTTGGTGAGGGTGAACAGGTGCTGGGTGAGGGATAAATAGGTCTTTGGTGAGGGTGAACAGGTGCTGGGTGAGGGATAAATAGGTCTTTGGTGAGGGTGAACAGGTGCTGGGTGAGGGATAAATAGGTCTTTGGTGAGGGTGAACAGGTGCTGGGTGAGGGATAAATAGGTCTTTGGTGAGGGTGAACAGGTGCTGGGTGAGGTATAAATAGGTCTTTGGTGAGGGTGAACAGGTGCTGGGTGAGGGATAAATAGGTCTTTGGTGAGGGTGAACAGGTGCTGGGTGAGGGATAAATAGGTCTTTGGTGAGGGTGAACAGGTGCTGGGTAAGGGATAAATAGGTCTTTGGTGAGGGTGAACAGGTGCTGGGTGAGGTATAAATAAGTACTAGGTGAGGGGTAAGCAAGTACTGGGTGAGGGATAAATAGGTACTTGGTGAGGGTAAACAAATGCTGGGTGAGGATAAGCAGGTACGTGCGAGGGGTAAACAGGTGCTGGGTGAGGGGTAGGCAGGTGCTGGGTTAGGGGAAAGCAGGTTCTAGGTGAGGGGTAAGCAGGTGCTAGGTGAGGGGTAAGCAGGTGCTGGC
This sequence comes from Cherax quadricarinatus, assembly GCF_038502225.1. Classification (NCBI taxonomy): domain Eukaryota; kingdom Metazoa; phylum Arthropoda; class Malacostraca; order Decapoda; family Parastacidae; genus Cherax; species Cherax quadricarinatus. The sequence goes on from NC_091374.1 coordinate 16,107,863, forward strand.
TATGGGATAAGTAACTACTGCATAACAACGAGTACTTACAACCTACTAACGAGTACTTACAACCTACTAACGAGTATTTACAACCTACTAACGAGTACTTACAACCTACTAACGAGTACTTACAACCTACTAACGAGTACTTACAACCTACTAACGACAACTTAACTAAATCTGGCACTTCAGATTTCCTTATCATTACGCATCTCTCACTGACGCATAATTCACTGCCTAAATCTGCACTTTCTCCCGTATCGAAAAAATCAAATTCTACAACACATTTACGTTTTTTAATATTTACATTTTCGAATAAATGCAGCAGTTTCAAAATTAATAATACGTACAAAGTATATAATGATCATATAATATTTTTTTTTAATTTTTTTTTATCTATAAGGGTCTACCTAAAACAAAGTGGAAATAACTTCATTCTCCTCCGTTTTCTATAACAGTTTTTATATTTTGATATAGTCTGTTTTTAAACAGAAAAAAACTCAAAATTTAAATGGAACGTCATAACGTGTTTAAACCTTTATATATATATATATATATATATATATATATATATATATATATATATATATACATATACATATATATATATATATATATATATATATATATATATATATATATATATATATATATATACCGAAAGGTCTGTCTCTTAATGTATACGCACAGTATAATTTAATCTTTATTTTAGAGATTAAAATATTCTTGACTAGTAATGAACAGGTTACATGTTGCATTAATAGCCCTCGTGTAGTTTAAACAACTTAAATCCCCATTAACCAACCTAACCAGGAGAATAAGAAAATTCCTTTCGTTTACGATGCTATTCAGAGAATATAGATTGGTGTATTGGTTCCCACGCTACAGTAGCGATACTAACACACCCAACCCCTCCCGTCCTCCTGGAAAGCATTAAATACTCTTTCTGACAACATCTGACAATCCAGGTTGAGCATCCTGGATCAAATCATAAATAACTTACCCTTGTGGGACCCTCCTCGTCACATACGCCCACTCTGACACTTCGTCACGTACCGTCACTCGTTGTTTCCATCCTGGCATTCCCTGATCCACTGCAGTCCATTCTTCTAGTTTCTGCCTTTTCCTCTATCTTTCATAACGCACTCATTGTGCGAAATGTCATATGAACAGACTTATTCTTGATAAATTAGACACATGTGCAGCACTTGGGTATCGTTAATGAGGAAACGTTTCGCCACACAGTTGCTTCATCAGTCCATACAAAGGAGAATCATGAAGAACAGGAGGAGTTTCAGGTAATCAGTCCCTCAGCCTTGATGAAGCCACTGTCTGGCGAAACGTTTCCTCATTAAAGATACCCAAGTGTTGCACATGCGTCTAATTTATCAACTTGTCGGTTCTCTGAACCATTCATTTACAGACTTACTCTTCCCTAAGTATCACTATCTTACACACATTAAATTTCACCGCTCTCTGGGATTTCCACGGCACCGTGAGAACAGCGCCAGCCGCTACTTTCCACGGCCCCCTTGGTAGTTTCATGGACAAATATTTAACCAAATCGTAAACAAAAGTTTGCAAATACAATAACTCATCCCTGGAGGTACGATAACTTCCTCCCCTTCCACGCTCACGATGAGTTATGTTTCTCGCTGCTATTGTTAACAATCTTTTCTGTAAAGGACGATCTAACTTCTTTAGTTCGCAAGGTTTAAAGATGCCTCAGAGAGAGAGAGAGAGAGAGAGAGAGAGAGAGAGAGAGAGAGGTGTAAAGGGAAAATAAGGGGAAAGGAGAAGAAGCAATCAGATAACAGTAAGGCCAAAAAAAAATATTACACAAGCAGAGACTGAAATTTCTTCTGTCCAAATGGACAGCGTCAGAGCATAACCCAGAGAGGTCCAGGGTACAGTTCTCCGGTAGGGGAAAGCAATTGTAAAGGAGACTTGCCCATGAAACACATGGGCAAGTTCACCAAACTGTAAACATTTATCCGAATCTGGGTTTCAATTTTACAGGGAATCCCCACAGCGCTGTCAAATAACACCCAGGTACCTATTTACTGCTGCCGAGGAAACTGAAGCAATCTGACACACTGTCCCAAGTACTGATCTCTTAGTGCACACGGACCCACACCCAGCAAAGTTAAACAAAACAAAATAAAGAATATGTGTTGTAATTAGTTTTTACCAACGATAATATTTAGTTTTCACTAACGATGGTAATTAGCTAAATGCGATGTAGTGGACGGAGAGAGTACTGAGTGAGGCAGAATGTCCGATGATTTACAAACTGACATTGTTGACCTCTGGGTTCACGTAACCGTAATATCACAATTGCAATCGCATTATTACGGTTTCGTAAGTCATTTTAGCAGCCACTCTGGTGTGGGATTTGCCTGTAATAATCTGCATTTGTGGTTTTAGTGGTAGCCCATGCTAGCCTCCCTATGGTATACAGAAATATACCTAGTTGTATGGATCCTGTCATAAATTTTAAGACTCGCCTGCCCTGGGTTCGAGTCCCACCCGTTCTTTGATTTGCCTCAGGCAAACTGAAAAATGGTATAGTGACACCGACAAGATGTGGAAAAAAGTCGGACCCAAACGTACTCGTAAGCTCCTCTCTTCTACATGCGGGTTATTTGTGTATCGTTCCAGTCATGGCATTGTGCCTTTTTTTTTATTTACATCTGGAGAAACTGTAACATTATGTTCACAGGTCCTTCTCATCACTATTGTACTACTAGTACTACTACTAGTACTACTACTATTACTACTACCACTACTACTACTACTACTACTACTACTACCCCTCACGTGGCTTACCGCCTGACTCCTGCCACAATAAATACTCTTTGTTTAGTTATCTTTGTATTAGGACTGAAGAAGTCGCTCGTGGCGAAACGTTTCCTTTAATAAATGTCCTGAACTGTACATAAATGTCTTTTTCTATATCCTGGCGTAAACAATGTTTCTAATTCAACCCCTTCAAGGGAACTCATTGATGTTTGTAAAGGGGCAATTGATGCAAGGAATTGAAACTACGCTTTCTTTCCTGGGATCAACGTTGACTACCTCCCGAGTTTAGGGTTTCACCATGAATATAAATAATATAATTAAGTATACTGTAACTAGTTTCGTTAGTGTTGGTAGGCAGCCATGATGATGCTGGGACGGTAAAGGCAGAGGCGGCCATATGGAACACAAAATAGGCTTCTTCAGTCAAATACAGAGTGTAGGTTGAAGGCAGCAGTAGTGATGAGGTAAAGATGATGTAATCAGTCCATTAAACTAGTAGAAGTAGTAGGAGGTGGTCAGTCCCTCAGCCTTGAGAAGAGGCTTAGGGAATGACCACCTCAAACTGTTGCTACGAGGTTGGTGGAATTACACCATATTTACCTTGTCGCTTCTGCAGCCTTCAGCCTATACTCTCTATTTGACTGAAGAAACCTACCATTTAGGCGAAACATTTCAACAATAAATTACCCATCTGTTGCACATGTGTCTTACTCATCAATCTGTCGGAATTTTGCACCAATTTTCAACAATATAGAATTCAAAGCGACACTACGCTAATCCCTAATCCAAATCCAATTCCATTTGGTTTTACCAAGAGAGACAGAGAGGCTGAGTCTATCCAGCTTATCCTCACACTTAGTGGAGATGCTGATGGAGATACAAATGTGATTGTTTTCGTGAAAATTAACAAGGCTTTCCTGTCTAGGTAATTAGATGTCAAACAAGGTTTGGAACAAGTTTGGTTTAGGGTGTTCTCCTGTTAGTATAATGAAGGGGTCGATTTATAGTTCCTGGACCCCTCTCTCAATTCTTATCGACCAGTTTTAGTGATTCCTAATCTCTCATGGCCCTATCTTTCCTACTGTTGTAAGACACAAAGGCAACAGTTAGGCATCTTCCGAAACGTTTCGCCTACGCAGTAGGCTTCTTCAATCGAGTACAGAAAGTAGGCATATGTCTTACCAACCTATCGGTAATGTATACCATTTTGACATTCCTACTTTTGCAACTGTGTATGTGTTTTTAAACCGTCAACCCTTAGCCTAGTGCATTCCGCTTATCCCCCCCTGAAGCTGCAAATAATATCTTAGCTTCCTTATGACGCATTTGTGTAGCTGTCATTAGTGTTTAGAGGATCTCTCTTCACACATCTCAAATGACTTCTCCCTATCCACTCTCTTATCTGGATTTTTTTGTGCTAGATCATAGAACCTACCTACAACTCGCGTACGCATTCCTAACTTACATAAGTAGGAATATCATTAGAGCTGACAAATCTAAATAAAACACTGTGGCTGTTCTTCCAGACACGTGTAATGTTACCTGTTTTTTGCGTTATAAATGAATCATCGATTTTTACGTATTTTCTTTTATCTACAAATGTTGTGTATGTTAGGGTAGGTGAGGTTGTATGATTATCGTTATTCGTGAGTCTGTGGGTTCAACCACCACCTGTTCCGGGGGGTTTGCTACATATGTTTGATCAAGTGCTGGCCGTAGGCTAGGACTTGGTCTTCCGAGACGGGGCCTATGTGGCCCGGTCTGTGACCATAACGTTAGTAAACAACTGCTATAGTGTAACTCAAAACCTCTTGAGCCTGACTTTGAGAGTATAAGGCGCAGGCTGATTTTTCCAAGACTTCTGTGGGGGAAAAAGTGCGCCTTATATGACGGAAAATGCGGTACGTGAAGCAGATTTACATCAAATTCCAAGCGCCTGGTTTCCTTATCATTGGCTTGCAAATCAATGAGTTCCATCAGGGAAAATTTCAACGAGTCATCTGGTGAATCTTCAAATGGATTATGGAGTATAATATCCTGCCTATGCATTAGCAAATAGCTAAATCTCTTCACGAAGTCTCCCTGATACACTTCAGTGTTTAGCTGTATCTTTCCAGTGGGATTTACGAATTCCTTTCTTCGTTGGACGATTGGTGCTCCATAGAAAGAAAAAAAATGGGAAAGTACCCTTACTAATGTGCTTCATCAATATCTTTATTTCCCCCCCCCCCCCCAAAAAAAAAAAAAGATGGTCACCTCAGAACACATGTCAGATGTCGGTTTTCCTTTATTTCTAATTATTCAAGTGGTATATCAGAGGTATTCGATACCTACATGATTATGGATTAGATACATATCCAGATGTTGCACATGTGTCTAATTCATCATCTTGTCGATACTGAATTCCACTGACATGCAAACCACGGAACGGGTGGGGTTTTAACCGGCGAGTGAGTCGTGAAACTCCAGGCCAATGCGTAAACCACTGATCCAGCTGATATACAACTTGTCAGACACAGCAACATCGCGGAATCTTGGTGCACAGGACATCACCACAATCTACTTGTTAACTCCTGATCCAATTCTTAGGCATGACCTACTTCCACTGGAAGTTCCGTCTACCAGCCTGCAGCACCTCCTGACTCCAGTATATAAACACCAATCTTCCTGCCTGTCCTACAGATTCTTCAAGAAAACGGTGCTCATCACCTGCTCCTAGGCTGAGGGACTGATTACTTCATATTCCACTGTCTGCTATATATATTTCCATTAAGTCCACGTAATGTACTGATAAAGCCACTGGCTGGCGAAACCTCTGTAAGCAAAGATACCCAGATATTGCTCCTGTGTCTCGTTCATCAGTTATTCCAGTGTTCTATAGCATCTCTCAAAAAAAAGGAAAGTCGCCAATCCATTCGGGGATAGAAAGTGCTTCTTAATCTATTCCTTTCCTTGCTGTGCGTCAATTATATGACGCATATAAACAAATAATTTGAAGACCTTATTATAACGAACCACCGGACTTCAGCTTGGTATAACAAATCACCATAGACTGTATATGTCTCAGAATAAAAATTTGAAATTGGAGATGTTTCAGACCATTGATGCCTGATAAAAACGTCGCTCTTGACAAAATAATGCTCATCACATTTCTGTACCGAAGGGTCTTAAAGCGCGAAACGTGGTGGTGAATAGTGTAATGATATTTTATATAGTTGGCATTTAAATGCAATATTAATTCTGGCAACTACGCCAGTTTGACTTCCAAACATGCTCCCTGCACCATAGGCTGTGTTCCCTGCACCATAAGTTGTGTTCCCTGCACCATAGGTTGTGTTCCCTGCACCATAGGTTGTGTTCCCTGCACCGTAAGTTGCGTTCCCTGCACCATAGGTTGTGTTCCCTGCACCATAAGTTGCGTTCCCTGCACCATAGGTTGTGTTCCCTGCACCATAAGTTGTGTTCCCTGCACCATAAGTTGTGTTCCCTGCACCATAAGTTGTGTTCCCTGCACCATAGGTTGTCACAATCCCTGCAGCATAGGTTGTCGCATTCCCTGCATCATAGGTTGTCACATTCCCTGCATCATAGGTTGTCACATTCCCTGCATCATAGGTTGTCACATTCCCTGCATCATAGGTTGTCACATTCCCTGCATCATAGGTTGTCACATTCCCTGCATCATAGGTTGTCACATTCCCTGCATCATAGGTTGTCACATTCCCTGCAGCATAGGTTGCCACATTCCCTGCATCATAGGTTGTCGCATTCCCTGCATCATAGGTTGTCACATTCCCTGCATCATAGGTTGTCACATTCCCTGCATCATAGGTTGTCACATTCCCTGCATCATAGGTTGTCACATTCCCTGCATCATAGGTTGTCACATTCCCTGCATCATAGGTTGTCACATTCCCTGCATCATAGGTTGTCACATTCCCTGCATCATAGGTTGTCACATTCCCTGCAGCATAGGTTGTCACATTCCCTGCATCACAGGTTGTCACATTCCCTGCACTATAGGTTGTCATATTCCCTGCACCATAGATTGTCATATTCTCTGCACCGTAGGTTCTCATATTCCCTGCATCATACGTTGTCCTGTTTCGTGCACCATAGGTTGTGTTCCCTGCACCACAGGTTGTGTTCCCTGCACCACAGGTTGTGTTCCTTGCACCACAGGTTGTGTTCCCTGCACCATAGGTTGTGTTCCCTGCACCACAGGTTGTGTTCCCTGCACCACAGGTTGTGTTCCCTGCACCACAGGTTGTGTTCCCTGCACCACAGGTTGTGTTCCCTGCACCACAGGTTGAGTTCCCTGCACCACAGGTTGTGTTCCCTGCACCACAGGTTGTGTTCCCTGCACCACAGGTTGTGTTCCCTGCACCACAGGTTGTGTTCCCTGCACCATAGGTTGTGTTCCCTGCACCACAGGTTGTGTTCCCTGCACCACAGGTTGTGTTCACTGCACCACAGGTTGTGTTCCCTGCACCACAGGTTGTGTTCACTGCACCACAGGTTGTGTTCCCTGCACCATAGGTTGTGTTCCCTGCACCACAGGTTGTGTTCTCTGCACCACAGGTTATTACCTTCTCAGGTTACCAACTGAGGCTCGGTTGCCTTACAGATTCACTCACCATCATGAATACACTTCCTACAGCAGTGACAAATAACAGTCTCTGCAGTGCACGAAACTCTCCTATATTCCTTATTAAAATTAGGAGCTAAGCAGTGACTACAATATCACTCCTCTCATCTAGTGACCGTGTTTACACACCACTTCTCTCATGTCAACAAAGCCTCTGGTGGTTCTGGATGAAGATACGTATACATTCCCGATACAATCAAACTTGTCACGACACATTTCCCCCATTACTTTCCCCATGCACTTCACAAATTACCCATTAATGAATGGCTTGCTGCTCTCGCCAATAGATTTACCATCATGATGGCTAACCCGCACTGCAGATACATTTTCCCCCTCTGTCCTTTTTAAAGGCGTTGTACTGTTCAGATACAGATCACTTGGCCGAAGTGATGTTTGAGTTATCATTGGAAGAATGAGTACTTCTTGTGATGTGTTAGCGTGTCTTAAAAACAAAAAAACCACGGAACGGGTGGGGCTTGACTCCATGGCGAATGAATCGTAAAAGTCTAGGCCACTGCGTGCAAACACCACCCGTTCCGTGGTTTGTTTGCAATCGTGATATTTAGCGTATCTTAACATTGTACTCCTTGACAAAAAAAAAAAATCACACTTTCACTGTACATCAGGCAAATGACTTTTTTCTTGCTTACAGCAGAAGATAACCAGCATTTTTGGAGACCTTTTAGCAGGAGTCAGAGAAATTGATTTAGTACGTTAATGTTTTAGTATTATCTTCATGTGTCTTCTTTTATTTATTGTGTCTGTGTGCGCTCTGCCTCTCTGCTGCTATCACTCTGCCTCTCTGCTGCTATCACTCTGCCTCTCTGCTGCTATCACTCTGCCTCTCTGCTGCTATCACTCTGCCTCTCTGCTGCTATCACTCTGCCTCTCTGCTGCTATCACTCTGCCTCTCTGCTGCTATCACTCTGCCTCTCTGCTGCTATCACTCTGCCTCTCTGCTGCTATCACTCTGCCTCTCTGCTGCTATCACTCTGCCTCTCTGCTGCTATCACTCTGCCTCTCTGCTGCTATCACTCTGCCTCTCTGCTGCTATCACTCTGCCTCTCTGCTATCACTCTGCCTCTCTGCTATCACTCTGCCTCTCTGCTGCTATCACTCTGCCTCTCTGCTGCTATCACTCTGCCTCTCTGCTGCTATCACTCTGCCTCTCTGCTGCTATCACTCTGCCTCTCTGCTATCACTCTGCCTCTCTGCTATCACTCTGCCTCTCTGCTATCACTCTGCCTCTCTGCTATCACTCTGCCTCTCTGCTATCACTCTGCCTCTCTGCTGCTATCACTCTGCCTCTCTGCTATCACTCTGCCTCTCTGCTATCACTCTGCCTCTCTGCTATCACCCTGCCTCTCTGCTATCACTCTGCCTCTCTGCTATCACTCTGCCTCTCTGCTATCACTCTGCCTCTCTGCTATCACCCAGCCTCTCTGCTATCACTCTGCCTCTCTGCTATCACCCTGCCTCTCTGCTATCACTCTGCCTCTCTGCTATCACTCTGCCTCTCTGCTATCACTCTGCCTCTCTGCTATCACCCAGCCTCTCTGCTATCACTCTGCATCTCTGCTATCACCCAGCCTCTCTATCACTCTGCCTCTCTATCACTCTGCCTCTCTGCTATCACTCTGCCTCTCTGCTATCACTCTGCCTCTCTGCTATCACTCTGCCTCTCTGCTATCACTCTGCCTCTCTGCTATCACTCTGCCTCTCTGCTATCACTCTGCCTCTCTGCTATCACTCTGCCTCTCTGCTATCACTCTGCCTCTCTGCTATCACCCTGCCTCTCTGCTATCACTCTGCCTCTCTGCTATCACTCTGCCTCTCTGCTATCACTCTGCCTCTCTGCTATCACTCTGCCTCTCTGCTATCACTCTGCCTCTCTGCTATCACTCTGCCTCTCTGCTATCACTCTGCCTCTCTGCTATCACCCTGCCTCTCTGCTATCACTCTGCCTCTCTGCTATCACTCTGCCTCTCTGCTATCACTCTGCCTCTCTGCTGCTATCACTCTGCCTCTCTGCTATCACTCTGCCTCTCTGCTATCACTCTGCCTCTCTGCTATCACTCTGCCTCTCTGCTATCACTCTGCCTCTCTGCTATCACTCTGCCTCTCTGCTATCACTCTGCCTCTCTGCTATCACCCTGCCTCTCTGCTATCACCCTGCCTCTCTGCTATCACCCTGCCTCTCTGCTATCACCCTGCCTCTCTGCTATCACTCTGCCTCTCTGCTATCACTCTGCCTCTCTGCTGCTATCACTCTGCCTCTCTGCTATCACTCTGAGTCTCTGCTATCACCCTGCCTCTCTGCTATCACCCTGCCTCTCTGCTATCACTCTGCCTCTCTGCTATCACTCTGCCTCTCTGCTATCACTCTGCCTCTCTGCTATCACTCTGCCTCTCTGCTATCACTCTGCCTCTCTGCTATCACTCTGCCTCTCTGCTATCACTCTGCCTCTCTGCTATCACTCTGCCTCTCTGCTATCACCCTGCCTCTCTGCTATCACCCTGCCTCTCTGCTATCACTCTGCCTCTCTGCTATCACTCTGCCTCTCTGCTATCACCCTGCCTCTCTGCTATCACTCTGCCTCTCTGCTATCACTCTGCCTCTCTGCTATCACTCTGCCTCTCTGCTATCACCCTGCCTCTCTGCTATCACTCTGCCTCTCTGCTATCACTCTGCCTCTCTGCTATCACTCTGCCTCTCTGCTATCACTCTGCCTCTCTGCTATCACCCTGCCTCTCTGCTATCACTCTGCCTCTCTGCTATCACTCTGCCTCTCTGCTATCACTCTGCCTCTCTGCTATCACCCTGCCTCTCTGCTATCACTCTGCCTCTCTGCTATCACTCTGCCTCTCTGCTATCACCCTGCCTCTCTGCTATCACTCTGCCTCTCTGCTATCACTCTGCCTCTCTGCTATCACCCTGCCTCTCTGCTATCACCCTGCCTCTCTGCTATCACTCTGCCTCTCTGCTATCACTCTGCCTCTCTGCTATCACCCTGCCTCTCTGCTATCACTCTGCCTCTCTGCCTCTCTGCTATCACTCTGCCTCTCAGCTATCACTCTGCCTCTCTGCTATCACTCTGCCTCTCTGCTATCACCCTGCCTCTCTGCTATCACTCTGCCTCTCTGCTATCACTCTGCCTCTCTGCTATCACTCTGCCTCTCTGCTATCACTCTGCCTCTCTGCTATCACCCTGCCTCTCTGCTATCACTCTGCCTCTCTGCTATCACTCTGCCTCTCTGCTATCACTCTGCCTCTCTGCTATCACTCTGCCTCTCTGCTATCACTCTGCCTCTCTGCTATTACCCTGCCTCTCTGCTATCACTCTGCCTCTCTGCTATCACTCTGCCTCTCTGCTATCACTCTGCCTCTCTGCTATCACTCTGCCTCTCTGCTATTACCCTGCCTCTCTGCTATCACTCTGCCTCTCTGCTATCACTCTGCCTCTCTGCTATCACTCTGCCTCTCTGCTATCACTCTGCCTCTCTGCTATCACCCTGCCTCTCTGCTATCACTCTGCCTCTCTGCTATCACTCTGCCTCTCTGCTATCACCCTGCCTCTCTGCTATCACTCTGCCTCTCTGCTATCACTCTGCCTCTCTGCTATCACTCTGCCTCTCTGCTATCACTCTGCCTCTCTGCTATCACTCTGCCTCTCTGCTATCACTCTGCCTCTCTGCTATCACTCTGCCACTCTGCTATCACTCTGCCTCTCTGCTATCACTCTGCCTCTCTGCTATCACTCTGCCTCTCTGCTATCACCCAGCCTCTCTGCTATCACCCTGCCTCTCTGCTATCACCCTGCCTCTCTGCTATCACTCTGCCTCTCTGCTATCACTCTGCCTCTCTGCTATCACTCTGCCTCTCTGCTATCACTCTGCCTCTCTGCTATCACTCTGCCTCTCTGCTATCACTCTGCCACTCTGCTATCACACTGCCACTCTGCTATCACTCTGCCTCTCTGCTATCACTCTGCCTCTCTGCTATCACTCTGCCTCTCTGCTATCACCCAGCCTCTCTGCTATCACTCTGCCACTCTGCTATCACCCTGCCTCTCTGCTATCACTCTGCCTCTCTGCTATCACTCTGCCTCTCTGCTATCACTCTGCCTCTCTGCTATCACTCTGCCTCTCTGCTATCACTCTGCCTCTCTGCTATCACTCTGCCTCTCTGCTATCACTCTGCCTCTCTGCTATCACTCTGCCACTCTGCTATCACACTGCCACTCTGCTATCACTCTGCCTCTCTGCTATCACTCTGCCTCTCTGCTATCACTCTGCCTCTCTGCTATCACCCAGCCTCTCTGCTATCACTCTGCCACTCTGCTATCACCCTGCCTCTCTGCTATCACTCTGCCTCTCTGCTATCACTCTGCCTCTCTGCTATCACTCTGCCTCTCTATCACTCTGCCTCTCTGCTATCACTCTGCCTCTCTGCTATCACTCTGCCTCTCTGCTATCACTCTGCCACTCTGCTATCACACTGCCACTCTGCTATCACTCTGCCTCTCTGCTATCACTCTGCCTCTCTGCTATCACTCTGCCTCTCTGCTATCACCCAGCCTCTCTGCTATCACTCTGCCACTCTGCTATCACCCTGCCTCTCTGCTATCACTCTGCCTCTCTGCTATCACTCTGCCTCTCTGCTATCACTCTGCCTCTCTATCACTCTGCCTCTCTGCTATCACTCTGCCTCTCTGCTATCACTCTGCCTCTCTGCTATCACTCTGCCACTCTGCTATCACCCTGCCTCTCTGCTATCACTCTGCCTCTCTGCTATCACTCTGCCACTCTGCTATCACTCTGCTATCACTCTGCCTCTCTGCTATCACTCTGCCACTCTGCTATCACTCTGCCTCTCTGCTATCACTCTGCCTCTCTGCTATCACTCTGCCTCTCTGCTATCACTCTGCCTCTCTGCTATCACTCTGCCTCTCTGCTATCACCCTGCCTCTCTGCTATCACTCTGCCTCTCTGCTATCACTCTGCCTCTCTGCTATCACTCTGCCTCTCTGCTATCACTCTGCCTCTTTGCTATCACTCTGCCTCTCTGCTATCACTCTGCCTCTCTGCTATCACTCTGCCACTCTGCTATCACCCTGCCTCTCTGCTATCACTCTGCCTCTCTGCTATCACTCTGCCTCTCTGCTATCACTCTGCCTCTCTGCTATCACCCTGCCTCTCTGCTATCACTCTGCCTCTCTGCTATCACTCTGCCTCTCTGCTATCACCCTGCCTCTCTGCTATCACTCTGCCTCTCTGCTATCACACTGCCACTCTGCTATCACTCTGCCTCTCTGCTATCACTCTGCCTCTCTGCTATCACTCTGCCACTCTGCTATCACTCTGCCTCTCTGCTATCACTCTGCCTCTCTGCTATCACACTGCCACTCTGCTATCACTCTGCCTCTCTGCTATCACTCTGCCTCTCTGCTATCACTAAACTTTTATTCCCTAATTATACTCTCTATCATAACAGTATAACTATCTGCAACACTGACACATGTGCAAGTCTTAAGCTGAGTTGTGTTTGTTGTGTTTGCATAACAGTGACCCTTTAATGGGATCATGTGAGTTTAAACAAATCCTGATTGGCAACTCATGCGTGTATTCCAGACGTTCTAGAATTGCTAATTTAGAGCCAAAAATGCATTTAATTTCGTAATCTGTTGCCTTATTTTAAAATAAGACATAAAATCTTTCTTGAAATTATTTTATGGTAATTATTTTCGGGTTAACGTTATAGCCAACATACTCACACTCACACACACTCACACACTCACACACACACACACACAGTAGCAATCAGCGAAGAGGAGGGGCCAGGAGCTATGACTCGACCCCTGCAACAACAAATAGGTGAGCACAAATAGGTGAGCACACACACACACACACACACACACACACACACACACACACACACACACACACACACACACACACAGTAGCAATAAGCGAAGAGGCGGGACCAGGAGCTATGACTCGACCCCTGCAACCACAAATAGGTGAGTACAAATAAGTGAGTGCACACACACACACACACACAGTAGCAATAAGCGAAGAGGCGGGGCCAGGAGCTATGAATCGACCCCTGCAACCACAAATAGGTGAGTACAAATAGGTGAGTACAAATAGGTGAGTACACACACACACACACACACACACAGTAGCAATCAGCGAAGAGGCGGGGCCAGGAGCTATGACTCGACCCCTGCAACCACAAATAGGTGAGTACACACACACACACACACACACACACACACACACACACACACGCGCGCACACACACGCGCGCGCACACACACGCGCGCGCACACGCACACACGCGCGCACGCACACACACACACTCGACCCCTGCAACCACAAATAGGTGAGTATACACACACACACACACACACACACACGCGCGCGCACACACACGCGCGCGCACACACACGCGCGCGCACACGCACACACGCGCGCACGCACACACACACACTCGACCCCTGCAACCACAAATAGGTGAGTACACACACACACACACGCAGGAAATGAAATAGTCTGGAGAGTGATGTATTAGAGGCAGGATTCATACATAGCTTTAAGAAGAGGCACGATAAGTCTCTTGGAGCAGAGTGTGGACCAAGTAGCGATCAGCGAAGAGGCTGGGCCAGATGCTATAAATCGACCCATGCAACCACAAACAGGCGAGCACACACACACACACACACACACACGTACGTCTCTCTACTAAATATTGAGTCCACATTACCTTTCGTCTATAGCCTCTATCAGTCGCCTCATGTCCATTGCTTTGTAAGCTTTCGTTAGTGATTCGTGCAGTTATCCTGTATTATCTCCTAGATGATGTGTGTGTGTACTCACCTAGTTGTGTTTGCAGGGGTCGATTCACAGCTCCTGGCCTCTTCACAAGCAGCTACTCTGTCTCTCTTCCCACTCCATGAGCTTTATCATACCTCTTCTTAAAGTTAAGTATGGATTCTGCCTCCACTACACCACTACACAAACTATTCCACTTCCTGACTACTCTGTGACTGAAGAAATACTTCCTAACATCCCTGTGATTCATCTGTGTCTTCAACTTACAACTGTGACCCCTTGTTGCTGTTTCCCATCTCTGGAACATCCTGTGTGTGTGTGTGTGTGTGTACTCACCTAGTTGAGGTTGCAGGGGTCGAGTCCGAGCTCCTGGCCCCGCCTCTTCACTGGTCGCTACTAGGTCACTCTCCCTGAACCGTGAGCTTTATCATACCTCTGCTTAAAGCTATGTATGGATCCTGCCTCCACTACATCGCTTCCCAAACTATTCCACTTCCTGACTACTCTGTGACTGAAGAAATACTTCCTAACATCCCTGTGATTCATCTGTGTCTTCAACTTCCAACTGTGTCCCCTTGTTACTGTGTCCCATCTCTGAAACATCCTTTGTCCACCTTGTCAATTCCTCTCAGTATTTTGTATGTCGTTATCATGTCCCCCTATCTCTCCTGTCCTCCAGTGTCGTCAGGTTGATTTCCCTTAACCTCTCCTCGTAGGACATACCTCTTAGCTCTGAAACTAGTCTTGTTGCAAACCTTTGCACTTTCTCTAGTTCCTTTACGTGCTTGCCTAGGTGTGGGTTCCAAACTGGTGCCGCATACTCCAATATGGGCCTAACGTACACGGTGTAGTGTCCTGAACGATTCCTTATTAAGATGTCGGAATGCTGTTCTGAGGTTTTCTAGGCGCCCATATGCTGCAGCAGTTATTTGGTTGATGTGCGCTTCAGGAGATGTGCCTGGTGTTATACTCACCCCAAGATCTTTTTCCTTGAGTGAGGTTTGTAGTCTCTGGCCCCCTAGACTGTATTCCGTCTGTGGTCTTCTTTGCCCTTCCCCAATCTTCATGACTTTGCACTTGGTGGGGTTAAACTCCAGGAGCCAATTACTGGACCATGTCTGTAGCCTGTCCAGATCCCTTTGTAGTTCTGCCAGGTCTTCGATCGAAAGAATTCTTCTCATCAACTTCACGTCATCTGCAAACAGGGACACCTCAGAGTCTAGTCCTTCCGTCATGTCGTTCACAAATACCAGAAACAGCACAGGTCCTAGGACTGACCCCTGTGGGACCCCGCTGGTCACAGGTGCCCACTCTGACACCTCGCCACATACCATGACTCGCTGCTGTCTTCCTGAGAAGTATTCCCTGAACCATTGCAGTGCCTTCCCTGTTATCCCTGCTTGGTCCTCCAGTTTTTGCACTAATCTCTTGTGTGGAACTGTGTCAAACGCCTTCTTGCAGTCCAAGAAAATCCAATCCACCCACCCCTCTCTCTCTCTTGTCTTACCTCTGTCACCATGTCATAGAACTCCAGTAGGTTTGTGACACAGGATTTCCCGTCCCTGAAACCATGTTGGCTGCTGTTGATGAGATCGTTCCTTTCTAGGTGTTCCACCACTTGTGTGTGTGTGTGTGTGTGTGTGTGTGTGTGATTTCTCGCAATATTTTCACGTTTTTTTTTAATATTCCAGAATCAGTCTGAATTATAAGCTTTATATATATTCCATTTAATAGGTCAAATATTCGAATTTATATCAAAAGTGAGAAAAATGTGTCTATACTTTATAACTCGACGTTTCATGGTAATTTTCAACATTTTTTTAACACAATGTAAAAATTTCGTTACAATATGCATATAAATAACAGAATTAACACTATTTCGTAGGAGCAAATATAGCCATTCAGCCTAGAGTCACATTCAGCTTAATGTCACATTCAGCTTAATGTCACATTCAGCTTAATGTCACATTCACTTTAGTGTCACATTCAGCTTAATGTCACATTCAGCTTAGGGTCACATTGACCTTAGGGTCACATTCACCTTAGGGTCACATTCACCTTAGGGTCACATTCACCTTAGGGTCACATTCACCTTAGGGTCACATTCACCTTAGGGTCACATTCACCTTAGGGTCACATTCACCTTAGGGTCACATTCACCTTAGGATCACATTCACCTTAGGATCACATTCACCTTAGGGTCACATTCACCTTAGGATCACATTCACCTTAGGGTCACATTCACCTTAGGGTCACATTCACCTTAGGGTCACATTCACCTTAGGGTCACATTCACCTTAGGGTCACATTCACCTTAGGGTCACATTCACCTTAGGGTCACATTCACCTTAGGGTCACATTCACCTTAGGATCACATTCACCTTAGGATCACATTCACCTTAGGGTCACATTCACCTTAGGGTCACATTCACCTTAGGATCACATTCACCTTAGGATCACATTCACCTTAGGGTCACATTCACCTTAGGGTCACATCCACCTTAGGGTCACATTCACCTTAGGATCACATTCACCTTAGGGTCACATTCACCTTAGGGTCACATTCACCTTAGGATCACATTCACCTTAGGATCACATTCACCTTAGGGTCACATTCACCTTAGGGTCACAGTTTCAGAAAATGGGGACAGACTAAACAAAATTTTCTAGCGTACTAAAATTTTTAGTCAATAACGTGAATTTTGTATCAGAGCTAAGTGACTTGTGTCATTATGGAGTGTTCTAATTATCAAAAACATTTTTGTCTACTTTCGTTTTAATTCGTTCAGATTCTAGGCTTCATCTTCGCTGAAGTTCATCGAGAAGACAATCTTCTCACTGCAGAGGGTCACTAGCAGTCTTGGTCCCACTGTTGAACTTCCTGGAATCCAAGCAGTTTTGGTTCCACTGTTGTTCTTCCTGGAATCCTAGCAGTCTTGGTCCCACTGTTCTTCCTGGAATCCTAGCAATCTTGGTCCCACTGTTGTTCTTCCTGGAATTTTAGCAGTCTTGGTCCCACTGTTGTTCTTCCTGGAATCCTAGCAATCTTGGTCTTACTGTTGTTCTTCCTGGAATCCTAGCAGTCTTGGTCCCACTGTTGTTCATACTGGAATCCCAGCAGTCTTGGCTCCACTGTTGTTCTTCCTGGAATCCGAGAAGTGTACCAGAAGGATCCCCGCGAGGACAAGTGATACGAAATGTCTTCCTCCTTATATCCAGAAGGAATCCATGGGAAAGGATCACTGTATTGTCTCAAAAATGGAAAAGACCCGGGCCAAGACAGTACCGGCGGAACCTACTGCTAGACAATGGCGTGGCCAGTGACTCGGGATGTACTGTTGGATTCACATACTGTAGAAACCACATACTTTCAGGAAATGGATGGTAGCTTGAGCAAGCTCTGCTTCTGAATGAGTTTAAGAGGGACAAACTGACTGAAAACAACGAATCTCGTCACCACCAGGACGACGACTTGTCAACTCGGGAAAACCTCAACCATTAGGATTTGAATCTGATTCACACCATCACTGATTTGGCAAAACCTTTCTCGATGCACTGAAGAATTACTGACTTTGGTCATGTAAAATATACTAAATACTTTTGTGGTCAGTACAGTTTGCAAGAAACAATCTTTGCAATGGTTTGCATCCCTCGCCTCGTACTTTAATCTACTGAAGAGATCACAGTGCTGAGGACAGATGTGGACATTTTCTTCAGATTGAGCATCGTGATGCAGCGCAGATAAGTAGGCATTGGTATAGTCTTCAAGCATGAAAAACGCCCATATTCTCTCTCCCTGTTTGACAGGGAAAAAGCTGTCGCTCGGGAATTAGTTAGATCTGCTGAGAAGCCTGGAGACGCATAGTGTATATGAACAGTGATTATGTTATTGCTGTTTATATATGTGTGTGAATGTTTATTTATTGCTGTCAGTCCGAAATATTCGGAGCTGGAATATTTCAGGCCAAAGAATAAATACTTATGTGTTAGTAATATATTTTTAAATATTCTTTTAATTTATATAATATTATCAGACGTTACATAAATAACCCGCAAATAGAAGAGAGGAGCCTACGACGACGTTTCGGTCCGACTTGGACCATTGTGACTTTGTAAATGGTCCAAGTCGGACCGAAACGTCGTCGTAAGCTCCTCTCTTCTATGTGTGGGTTATTTGTGTATCGTTCCAGTCACGGTATTGTGTCTTTTTTTGTTATTTGTTATCAGACGTTGTATATGTAGGTGGGTAGGCTGGACGCGTAGAGAAGGTTAGGTTAGGTTAGGTTAGGTTAGGTTAGGTTAGGTTACGTTAGGTTACGCTACGTTACGTTATGTTAGGTAAGGTTCGTCAGGAAACTGCACAAGTGTTTCCTGACGCGGGTCTTGTCACATGATGACCCCGCAGCTAAAGCTTTTGGTCATCTGACCGAGGCCCTGAAGACAGCGAGAATGAAACATTCAGGACTGAGTTGCATCTACTCTCCACAGACAGATATGTGTCCTTCCAGACACATGAAGTTCCACCTCTATATTACCTAAACTATCCACTATTACGTTTCTCTTGGGTTCTCTACGAGATGCTAATCTGTAGCCAGTAGCTCCCAGGTCCTCCATCAGGCTATACCGTGTACACTGCTGGTTTACAGTAGAGTTTACCGGTAAACTTAATGGTAGAGTAGGGTTTTGTTTAGGAGTCTCTAACACCATCCAATGAGGTAATCCTTCCTGGAGAATCGGATGAGTTAGTATGGTTGTGAATAGCTATACACATAGCTAGTCAATGTACATGTATATATTTCTAGACGTCTCAGAGTCTAGACGACCCTGAGACGTCTAGAAATATATACATGTATTCTCTACTAAAACTTCTATTCCAGTTCACAGTAATTTAATTACATTTCCTTTAGACGAATATATTTGTTTAATAAAGAATCATCCACCATTGAATTATTTACTGGTTATCCACCATTGAATTATTTACTAAACAATCATCCACCACTGAATTATTTACAGCCTTGAGCCGAAGACATTCTACAAGTCTTAGTTATTGTTCAATAATAATTTATTATCCCTTACTTATGTTGTAATAAGTTATATGATTATTTTATCTAAATACAAATATTTAAAAATACGTTGGTTTCCTACACTAACAGTTGAAGACCTGGCGCCACCTGGCAATAATCACTAACATAACTCATTTCACTCGGTAATTAGCAGTATTTAACGTTTAGCTAAATCACCCAATGAGAGAGAGCTATTTAGCGAGTCCACATATTGAATGTAGCTACTCTGAGATTACTGGATCATTCTGTTATGGGTTGTCTTCTGTCACAACGACTCACTTGCCGTGAGTTCGATCTCCACCCGTACCGTGGTTTGTTTTTTTCTGTGAGTGGATTTAGCCCACCGGGAATAGTCTCTAAATTTTACAGCGTTTGGAATAAAAAGATAAGCCCAATTCAGAAACTAAACTGAATTCACGCCTAAAGTACACGAGATCAAAAGCGTCCGTAAAACACGATATCACTACAGGTAAAGTTTTTTCACCTGCTACATCGGCTCATCAGGCTGCCATCACTACAGTCATCAGATGACGCAAGTGTCAACGTCGAATGCTAAAGCAGATAAAAGCCACAGAAAAGTGGGCGGCAAGATAGCGAAATCGTTACATGAATTATGTCTGCCTCCGAAACTGCTCTTTCTGAACGGGGACTCAAAATTATGCCGACAGTGCAGAAAGCGAATAAGAGTGAGGAACATTATGCAGTCCCAGTGGACGAAAAAGGACGAACTGAAGACTCTGGGTATTCCGTCCTACCCCAGGTACAGGTCATGTATGAGAGGAGAGCTCAAGGAGACATCGCGTTGCTTCACTCTTGGCAGTGCGTCGATACCTTTGCTAACATGTTCTTCGATACGACTGGCTGTCGTGCACCGCGTTTTACCAGAGTCACTAACATCAATAATTATACTCTGAGGTCCTCCATACATCATGAAACAAGAGGGGAGCTATACAAGAGTAGAAATGGTGTGGAGCGCTAAAATTACGAGCAGTGTCGAAGAGTCAACGAGAGTGAGAGTACAGGCAAAGGCATTCCCAGAAAGGTAGTAACCAAAACACAATCCCCGAAAATTGGCAGGACTTCTTACGGGAACCACATAAACAGAAAGTCTTCTAATTCTTCTCAAACATGAGTGCAAGCGTGAAATTATCGCTTGAAAGGGAGGTAGACATCACCTTTGGCTAGAAAGTGGTTTCCAGAAGGAATTGGAAGATGGTTCCATGCAATTACGAAGAGGAAACCAGAATTCTGATCCACTTACAAGGAGTGAAGCAGAATGTGTCATTCTGCTTGATACGGACAGTGGATACTGATTTGTTGTGATCCTGATCAGAAAGTTGTTTCGCCTGCAGACGGTGTGTCCAGCTGCAAATATATGGGTAGCCTTTGATAGTGGAAACAATTTGTTATACCTGCATGTCAATGCCACAGCTCGTGGACTAGAAGAACAAGCACAGGTGGAAAAATAAAAACAGAAGCAGTATAATGTGATCCTTTATTGACAACGTTTCGCCCACACAGTGGGCTTTATCAAGTCACAGGAGCTTTCTTCTACGTTGCAATCCTCAAACTCGTAAATAAAAGTACCCTCTATGAGATCAATAACCAAGATTCTGTCAGCCGGGCACCGAGAAAAACAGTTCTGCCATAAAGCAAATCGATTGAAAATATTCCACTCACGCTGAAAGCGTTGTTCCATCCTTCATTGAAAGTAAGCTGTCCGCAAGGCTGGGATCTGGACTATGACTAGCCTCATTCTGAAAGAAACTCCTGAGAGACGAGGCAGGACTGGAAAAAAGAAAAGCCATCAAATCCTGGTTCCCCTAGGCAACAGAAGCAAGCAGTGAGCTGAGTGCGGCTCCAAGAGTACAAGAAGCAGTAGCGGGAGACTGAGTTATGTATGTGTATGGAAGACGACTCAGCGGGTGTTCACAGAACTTTGCAGTTGTAATCGGAAAGCCATCTATATAGACACTGAAGTCCTGCAACCACATTTTATGTAACACAATTAGCAATCATATTTATTTATGTTTTGTGTTATAAAAACATAAGAAAGAAGGAACATTGCCGCAGGCCTACTGGCCCATGCAAGGCAGGTCCAAGTCACCTCCCGGCTTAAACCAATGACCCACATAGTCAGGTCAGATCACATCCACTTAAGGAGCACGGTATCAGACCTATTAGCACAGCTAGTCGGGTCCAACTCATGTAAAGAGATTTTTGTGGCATTTATGGATTTGGAAAAGGCGTATGATAGGGTAGATAGGGGGTTAATGTGGCAGATGTTGCAAATGTATGGAATGGAGATAGGTTACTGGAAGCACTGAAGAATTTTTACGAGGATAGTGAGGCTCAGGTTAGAGTATGTAAGAGAGAGGAAGGTTATTTCCCAGTAAAAGTAGGCCTTAGACAGTGATGTGTGGTGTCACCATGGTTATTCAATATATTTACAGATGGGGTTGTAAGAGAAGTGAATGCTTGGGTGCTGGCAAGAGGTGTAGGGCAGTAGGCCTGTTGCAGTGTTCCTTTCTTATGATCTTATTTAAGATTCGTCAGGAAATAGGACAAGTGTTCCCTGATGCGGGCTCTAGTCATATGATGACCCACCACTGGAGCCTTTGGTCATCTGACGGACGCCTTCCTCTGGCTTACCTCTCCACCCCCTTCCCTCTTTAAGGGAATGAAACAGTCTTGACTGGGAGGGGGGGATATACAGGTGTGTGTAGCCTTAATAATCTCTTCCCCCTTAAAAGCCACATGACTCCCATCTGAGGTTCAACACACACCATAACTCATAGATCAGAGCTCGTTACCAGGCGCTCAAGAGCGACGATATTAACGTTCAGAATATGATTCCATTTCTGATTCAGCAGAGAACTCCTGAATGGTGGACCTCACAGGTGTGTACAAACACGTGAAAAATAAATACTCGCCTCTAAATACAGTCAGTGTACATTTACATGAAAATTTAAATTTCTCGCTAAATCTTTTAATGAGTGTTTTACATACCTGTTTATATATATATATATATATATATATATATATATATATATATATATATATATATATATATATATATATATATATAAATATAACAAGTCGGCCGTCTCCCACCGAGGCAGGGTGACCCAAAAAGAAAGAAAATCCCCAAAAAGAAAATACTTTCATCATTCAACACTTTCACTTCACTCACACATAATCACTGTTTTTGCAGAGGTGCTCAGAATACAACAGTTTAGAAGCATATACATATAAAGATACACAACATATCCCACCAAACTGCCAATATCCCAAACCCCTCCTTTAAAGTGCAGGCATTGTACTTCCCATTTCCAGGACTCAAGTCCGACTATATAAAAATAACCGGTTTCTTGAATCCCTTCATTAAATATTACCCTACTCACACTCGAACAGTTCGTCAGGTCCCAAATACCATTCGTCTCCATTCACTCCTAACACGCTCACGCACGCTTGCTGGAAGTCCAAGCCCCTCGCCCACAAAACCTTTACCCCCTCCCTCCAACCTCTTCGAGGACGACCTCTACCCCTCCTTCCTTCCCCTACAGATTTATACGCTCTCCATGTCATTCTACTTTGATCCATTCTCTCTAAATGACCAAACCACCTCAACAACCCCTCTTCAGCCCTCTAATACTTTTATTAACTCCACACCTTCTCCTAATTTCCACACTCCGAATTTTCTGCATAATATTTACACCACACATTGCCCTTAGACAGGACATCTCCACTGCCTCCAACCGCCTCCTCGCTGCAACATTCACAACCCAAGCTTCACGCCCATATAACAGTGTTGGTACCACTATACTTTCATACATTCCCTTCTTTGCCTCCATAGATAACGTTTTTTGCCTCCACATATACCTCAACGCACCACTCACCTTTTTTCCCTCATCAATTCTATGATTAACCTCATCCTTCATAAATCCATCCGCCGACACGTCAACTCCCAAGTATCTGAAAACATTCACTTCTTCCATACTCCTCCTCCCCAATTTAATATCCAATTTTTCTTTATCTAAATCATTTGATACCCTCATCACCTTCAGGAAGGTGGTACCTCCCTGTGATTGTCACCTGTGATCGCCACCTGCTATCACCTGCTATCACCACCTGCTATCACCACCTGTTATCACCACCTGTGAGCACCACCTGTGAGCACCACATCTTTCAGAATTAATAAAATTAAGACTTAAAAATATATATATAATTTCCGAGCAAGGAAAGTCGATGTTGACCGAAAATTTTAATAATTTTAATAACTTTCGAGAATGGAACGAAAATTGATGGCGGATTTTAAAGACGATAATTGCCATGTAATTTAGTAAGCGAAAAACATGACATTTTAAGATTATATATATTGCCTTACAATATCTTAAAAATAATTAGAGAAAATTATCTATGTGAATAACACATCAGAAAATTTTATAGATTCTATAATGTGAAACTGGCAGTTTATATATATATATATATATATATATATATATATATATATATATATATATATATATATATATATATATATATATATATATATATATATATGTCGTGCCGAATAGGCAGAACTTGCGATCTTGGCTTAAATAGCAACGTTCATCTTGCCATATAGGACAAGTGAAAATTTGTGTATGAAATAATTTCGCCAAAATCATTCTGAACCTAACGAAAAAAATATATTTCACTGTGTTTATTTAGTATTAAATTATTGTAAACAAATCTAAAATATATTTATTTGGGTTAGGCTAAAATAAATTGTTCTTGTTATAATAAGGTTAGGTAAGTTTTCTAAGTTCCTTTTGGTGCAAAATTATAAATTTTTACATTAACATTAATGAAAAAATATATCTTTAAACGTATAAGAGAAAATTTCAGAAACGACTTAATTTTAAATGAGTTCTTGCTAATTGACCAGTTTTACATATTCGGCACGACATTATATATATATATATATATATATATATATATATATATATATATATATATATATATATATATATATATATATATATATATATATATATATATATATTATATATATATATATATATTTGTATATTATATATATATATACATTTATATATTATATATATATATATTTATATATATATATATACATTTATATATTATATATATATATATATATATTTATATATTATATATATATATATACATTTATATATTATATATACATATATTTATATATTATATATATATATATATATTTATATATTATATATATATATATATTTATATATTATATATATATATATTTATATATATATATTATATATATATATATATTTATATATATATATATATATATATATATATATATATATATATACATTTATATATATATTATAAATATAAATATATATATATATATATATATATATATATATATATATATATATATATATATATATATATATATATATATATATATATATATATATATATATATATATATATATATATATATATATATATATATTTATATATATATATAATTATATATTATATATATATGTAATTACAAAACATATATATATATATATATATATATATATATATTTATATATTATATATATATATATATTTATATATTATTATATATATATATATTTATATATTATATATATATATATATTTATATATTATTATATATATATTTATTTATATATTATATATATATATATTATATATATATATTATATATATATATATATATATATATATATATATATATATATATATATATATATATATATATAATGCAATAAGCGCAAACAAGCGATACAAGATGCAAAACAACCACTGTGAAAGTTGAATGGCAGGTCTAGGCCTTTCGTTTTACAATCAACACATCTTCAGGAGCTTACAATGTTGCAGAAATAGAGTAGGAAATGCAGGAAGGTCCGTTTATGTGTTGATTGCAATACGAAAGGCCTAGAGCTATCATTCAACTCCCTCTGTGGTTGTTTTCCATTTCGATTTTTTTCATTTTCTTTTTTCTTTTTGGATATTTCAACTATTTTTAATTTAGTTAGAAAAATACCCAGATAAAATTCACTTAGACTAGTGATGCCCCCAGAGGTTCCCAGGGACCCCCAGAGGCCTCCAGGGGTCCCCAAAGTAGGCCCTGGGTGTCGTGAGGTTAGGTTGGTTCCCTGGAGCTGTGCCGATTCCGGTTCCCAGGACCCGGGTTCGATTCCCGGTAGGTCGCAGTACTGTTAGTTGGAAGGAAGAGGTACAGCGGTTTACCACTAAGCTACGCGGCTTCTAATATATATATATATATTATATGCAATCAGATCACAGTAAACAGGTGATACCATTATATGCAGAACAACCACTGTGAAAAAATAGTGAAATTCCAAGCGCTATCGTCACTTCTCACATTATCAACTAACTTGGAATTTCACTATTGTTTCACATGGACCCCTCATAAGATGGGGGTCCACCTCTGGTATAAATTGTAGGACCTACAGCCTCGGAGAGGTGGATAAAAAGGGTTCAAGGAAGAATACTTGGATTTCTTCCTGAAGCCGTTTGAATATTCCACTACCCCTACCACCCCATCTTTTCACTCTTTTGTTACCAACAGGTATATATTATATACATGTATATATATATATATATTTTAAAAGAAAAACTTGGGTGTGGATCAAACCTGCTGATTCTCTCTCTCTCTCTCTCTCTCTCTGTATATGTGTAAGAAAGTACGAAGCGTTAACACCACAATTGACAACAACCATGAACACAAGCAGAATTCCTAGATTTTCCAAGAACAACAATTAAGAGTCCCTCTCAACAGCCTCCCAGATCACACCAACAACAACAAACTTAAAACTTGCTATCAAAGCAACATTTACTGGAACGCTTCCACACACCTTATACCAGCTCACCCTGAAGCTGCTGGCAAATTCGCTCACCTCTTAGAAAAAAATCAACACTGGATCATGGTTAAATTTCTTGATGTTTTGTGATGTCTGTCTTTTGGTCCTAACCAGGACGGAGAAGTCCCTAACTCCATCTGAAATCTGGCCTAAAACTATATTCCCTAGAGTTGATAACTTCATGAGTCTTTCCTCGAGTGCGAAAAACACTCACAGGAAAAAATGTAAACAGAAAACCCGAAATGTGTATAATTAAATATCAAATCAGCATGAAAATTGGATGTACTGTGGGAGGAACAGGACTGCATACTAGCGAGGAGAACATTGTTGCTGGGACTCCCACCACTGTACTATCTGTACAGGATGAACACCCAGGTAGCTCAAAACATTAATATTGACCGCCTTGACAGTGCCACAGGATTAGAACCTTAAACCCACTAAGATCAAGATATGTATAAAACTGCATTGTCATACCCACCTTAATCAACAGGTTTAAGACCACAACACTTAAAGCAATGCTCAATCCAGCATTTAATGTTGCAGAGAGCTTTACTTCTGAACTCATCAAATCTGCCAATGTGTCCCTGGCCTCCTGATGTCCCCGATACCATTATGACCCTCTTTGATGTCAAAGCATTACTCTGAGCTCAAGGAATAAAAACAATAGCTGAGAAAAACAGACATCCTGGGGTTAACTCACCTCTGATGTCTTGTTGCAGGGAAGTAGTGAGGATTTTAAGCCGTGATGCAGTGGCAAAACTGCAATCAATTCAGCCTGAGTCTGGGGATTCAATAAGGCTGCGAGGAAGCTGGCTATACGGCGAGGGAATGCATTGCTAAATTAACAGATCAGAAGTACCTGATTAAACTAATCTTTGTCAATGTATTTAACATAGAAGCGATGATGTACTCTGTGCTGCAAATCAACAATTTCCGTCTCTCTGTTCATTCATCAAATCATGCAATAAATGGTATGCAGTACCGATAAGTTAATAGGCGAGACATCTGCATCAGTAAGAATCTTTACTGACGAAAAGATTCGCATGCACTGCAAAGTTCATCAGTTGAATACAGAGATGAATTAGAATACTGGAGACATCATCGTTGATGTAAGACGAAGTAGAAAAGTGTAGAGGTAGTTTGACGCAATCAGTTCATCACTCTAGGCACAAGATGACATGTCACTCATCCCTTGTTGTCCTCAGAATTGTTATTAGTTTCTGCATTCCACTTATGAAGACTGCGGTACAGTCTTCATCAGTCGAATACAGATTCCTAGTGTTGCAAATTTGTCTTACTGATTATCGAATCATCTTACAGTGGCACCTCAACACTCTTGCTCGGTGAACGTGACTTTGTAAATGGTCCAAGTCGGACCGAAACGTCGTCGTAAGCTTCTCTCTTTTATGTGCGGGTTATTTGTGTATCGTGTAAATGTGTACAAGAGAGAGTACCCCTCTCGCCCCTTTCTTTTCTTTTCTTGTACACAAGTCAAAGGAAGGCTGTCCAGTGTGCTCAGCGTCTGGTTCGTGGATGATGGCACTTCAGACACTATCGAATGCTTGCTTAAGGACATCAAGACATTAAAAGAGCTCATGATGAATCTAAAACTATCCTTTCACTATTTTAGGTGTGAGGAAGTTACCTCCAACCAACAGATCATAACAATCATGGTCATCTTGTTACGACCATGAGCTATTGATCTAACTTCTCTTGGTTCCAAAGTCACCAACAAGATTCAAGGGGGAATAACTATCGAATCTTAGGAAGATGGAAGACCAGAGTGTAGGGACTGATGTACATAATAGCTCCTACGTACTCAACATACGCCTGTCCCTCCCAAAGCTCACTTACTGTTTATGCTTCTCAGTCGTTGATAACCCAAAACTAAAGCATTATGGAAAAGTTCTATAAGTTCACGTTAAAAAAGGACCTAAACCTTTTCCTTCATGGCAACGAATACGAGACTGATCTTCATTTAGACGAAGTGGACTGGGTATATGTGCAGTCTCCCAAACTCACTTGTCAACTTTATCTCCCACAACATTAAATTAGCCAGTAAAACAGATTTTACCAGACCACCTGAGTTATTTAGAAGTACACTACAGCCATTAGTGCCTGGAAAACTCTCATGGTTTCAGTACGAAATCTATCACAATGCTGGCCTATAAACAATCCAGTTGGGGAAGCTCGTTAACATACCATCCAACAGGGAAACTGCCAGTCTTCAAGCTGTGAGCGTAAATCACTTCTGACACTTCAGAACGGTTCCAATTTCAGGATTGGGCATAGGTCTTGACCCAAAATCCATTCGTATTGCAGTGGTTCTGTGCCTTGCTGCCTTAATTCACTCTGAATGCAAGTGTTTTTGCAGAAAGTTGTAAGCTGACTAAAATGGCCTACATGGTCTAAACTGTTTGAATTGCAGGGTGCCCATGAGAGGAAACTCCGATTCCTAGCATCTAGCATTCCCAGTAATCGTGCTGACCGCTTTGACAGTCTCAGAATCTACCCCTGGACGAGTGGCCAGTTAGTGGT